>NC_081848.1:30203598-30281098 GCF_963259705.1 Myotis daubentonii | reverse complement strand
AAAGAGTTGTCTTTCAAAATATCTCCATTTCCTCACTTCATCTTCAATTGCTCCCACCACTGAAACCACCCAGGCACCCACAACCCCAGAATTTAGATTTTCATTCTTATTTCTCTGTGGCACTTGATGTCTCTGACCACTGCTTTTCATTGCCCTCCTCCTTTGAGTTTCTCATGGTTTTTCTCCCATAGCTCTGAGGCCACCCCTTGGTTACTTTTGCCAGCTCGTCTCCCCCTGCCTTGTTCTTCTTTTATTAGCTCTTACTCCTCAGGCTTCCAGCTGTGCACAAGTCTCCTTGCCCCTCCCCATCCCCATGGGCTAGTTCATCTGTTCTCAGTGCTGCCCTTATACAAACTCTGTGCTGATCACTCTCAAATGTATGCTCTGGCTCAGACGCTGAGCTCCAGCTCCATTCTTGAAATTGCTGACTGGACACTTGCTTCCCTAATAGTCTAGGCAGGCTCTTGGAGGGGTTGGTGGGCCAGGGGAATGCTACGGAGGCTACTATGTGACAAAATTCTTGGGAAGCTGGAGAGAACTCGATGACAGCAATATGTGAGTTTGTAGGAACTGAAAAACAAAGACTTAGGATGTCTATGTAAACGCGCAGGTAGCCTGGGCAAGAGGAAATGGGGTGTTACATAATATCAAGGAAGATAATCGATTTGGGCTCTGTAGAAACTCCAAATGAAATACATACAAAACCATGCTGGTCCCTTTCCATTATAAACTTGCTTTCTTCTTGTTTTCTTTGAATCGGTGAATGGCTTCATAATCTACCCAGTGACCCAAGTTAAATTCAGGATCATTAGTCCTTTTTTGTTTTCCACATCAAATTAGTCCATAAATACTATTGATTGTATTGCCCAATTACACTTTAATCCACTCAGGCCTCTCATCACATCTACTTCCTCACATCCGGCCTGTCTGTTCTTTCAAAAGCCTCTGGACTCACCTCCCAACAGCTGTCTGACTCTGCTGCCTTCAGCTATTCCCAGTGCCTTCTGAATAAAATCCAGATTCCTTAGTATGGCTTGTAAGGTTCTTCATTATTTGGCTCCTGACTTCTCTCTTCAGGTCTGCTCTTTCCAGTCCTGCCCATGAACCCAAGGCCTGAACTCGATGGAACACTTTGCAGTTCCCCAGCATTCACACACTCACTTGCTGTTCTTTCTGAACAAAAGATTTTCCTGTTTTCACAGCCTGGTTAACTCCTCACATTTCCACTCCAGTCACCGCTGGAGGTCTTCTCTGATTAGGCTGTCTTCTGGGTCTTCTTCTAGGGCAGTGATGGCGAACCTATGACACGCGTGTCAGAGGTGACACACGAACTCATTTTTTTGGTTGATTTTTCTTTGTTAAATGGCATTTAAATATATAAAACAAACATCAAAAATATAAGTCTTTGTTTTACTATGGTTGCAAATATCAAAAAATTTCTATATGTGACGCGGCACCAGAGTTAAGTTAGGGTTTTTCAAAATGCTGACACGCCGAGCTCAAAAGGTTTGCCATCACTGTTCTAGGTCTTCTTCTGGGTCTTAGCTGGGGGGAGAGGATGTTCTCCCCTGTGAGACTGGAGACTGGGTCTTCAGCAACTGCATTTATTCAGATAACTCTTTTCATCCCTAAAAACCCTGCTCAGGCATCTTTCCTCCTAGGTAGGCCTTCCCTGTTCATGGGTAATGAATTGCCTTTTCTAGATTACTTCTGAATGCTGCACTTACTTGATTTACATGATTAGTAATAACATCAGTTGGACACTTACCTATGTGAACTGCCTTTCTTCTGACAGGAGAGGATACTGTCCTTAATCCATATAATACTCTATGAAGTGATTACTTATACTTACATTTTCTGCAGAAACACTTGGGTTTGGTGATAGGTGCCGGAATCGGGGCTTGAAAAAAAATCAATAGGGCCTCTGCCTTCTAGCTGGGAGGGACGGATATTAAATTAAAAATGTCACAAACAAACAAGCTAAAAATGTTATTTCTTGCATATTTATTTGTCAGGCACTCAGCTCCAAGTGTCTTCCCATTTTAGTTAATGTTTCTGAAACCCTGGAAAGTAGGTGTAACGTTTATACAACCCTAGGAAGCAGGTGCTATAGCCCCCATTTTACTGAAGAGATGTCAAGGCTTGGTGATGCTATGAAACTGACCCGAAGCCCCACAGCTCGTAAGGGGGATGCTAGGATTTGAACATATGGCCACTCGACTTCGGGCCTTATGCTCCTGAAAAAGGATAGGGCATGCTCGGCGAGGGTCACAAGTCACCTAGCTCAGTGGTTGGCAAACGCATTAGTCAACAGAGCCAAATATCAACAGCACAACGATTGAAATGTTTTTTGAGAGCCAAATTGTTTAAACTTAAACTATATAGGTAGGTACATTGTTATTAACTTACTTAGGGTACTCCTAAGGCTTAGGAAGAGCCACACTCAAGGGGCCAAAGAGCCGCATGTGGCTCGCGAGCCGCGGTTTGCCGACCACTGGCCTAGCTTGATTGCAGTGAGCGTGGAAGGAAGGCGTCCCAGAGGAGGTGACGCTTGAGCTGAGGTTTGAAAGACAAGCTGAGGGAGAAGAGTTTGAGGCAAAGAGAGCAGGATTCTTTGCTTTACATGTCTGTCCCTCCTCCTGGACTAGAACTGAAATGGACACAGTTTTGTATCACCAGTATCAGGTGCATACATGTGCACACTACTATGCATGTATGTGTGTGTAAGCATATGCGTGCATCTCTAGCGCTGTGGTAGTTAGCACATGGTCGGTATTCAAGCAATGCTTGAAAAATTCTAAAACACATTTGTGACTCCCAAAAGCATATCTCATTTGATTCCTTACACATGCAACTGTGAGGTAGGTGGACTAAAGATAATGAAAAGCAGAAGAGGTGATTTACTTAATGTTCCTAGGCCACAAAGAGGCAGAACCTAAAACCCGGTCTCTCTGTGCTCAGTCCACTTCTGAGACACCTTCCTATCACAGCAGCTCACTTCCCGGTTACTCCCATCATTCTTCCAGGACTAGAAACTACTGTGGTTGTAGGAAGCTGAATCCACATGTGGCCATAGGATCTCAAAGACACATGCTATCTCACTAGCAAAAACCTATCCACTGGGAGCCATTTGTACTGCACTAGCACCAGGCATATTTTAACCAAATTTTGAAGTCTGGGTCTTCTCCATTGTAAACCAGCAGGTGTCACAATTCACCCAAGAAGAACAGGGACAGGGCTGTCTGGCAGCTGCGGACACACCCCAGGCATTCTACCTGAAGGGCAATGTGGCCCATCCTGTCGTCTTTCATTGTTCATTTGGTTAACCATCTGGTAACCCACCACCCCTTCTGTGCTGAGGGGCTGTGGCAGGACGTGAAGTCTTTCAAAGCTTTGGCAATTCCATTTCCCCTTCCCTTGTCCAGGGACCTTGTGGGGTGCTGGGGCCCCTGCCTGCATTGTGCTCCCTGGCTGTTTCTCCTGCACTCCTCAGATGCCCCTTCTCACCACCTTGTGGGAAGGCACTGGGTCACCTTGTTCTCCAGCTCTCTCCTCTTCATGACAACCACCCCAAAGTCACGCCCGGATGGCTGCTCTGCAGCTGTCCTGAACTTTGTCTTTTGTTATTGATTATTCAAACTCTGTAGCCCTCCTTTCCAAGGGCTCCCTTGAGTAGTTATGTTTTCCTGTCTGCCCATTGCCATTGCCAAACAGGGTAATTCTGTTTGTATTGTGTGTCTCTCTCCTCTCTTCTGGCTGTGACTGACCACATCAGAAAAGTTAGCTAAGTGAGATGTTGTGGAGAAGATTCTGGCTGAAAGAAGGAAGGGGAAGAGAATGGGGAAGGCAGGAATGGAGATTAGAGTTTTGGGGATAGAGCAAGTATGACATGTGGGTTATAACCAACTGGCTTGACTGGCATTGACTGGGATTCTGACAGCAACACGCCGGTGGGTGTGGGAGGAAGAAACAGATTATAGAGAAAACCAGCCGGGATCTGGGCACAAATCCCACCCTGAATATGAATAATCCAAGAGTATAGATTAGGACTTCACATTTTAAGGAAAAGACATAGGAGTGAGAGGGGTAGGATAGAACTGATAATTACTGAATATCAGTGATTATTGTAGCGTTTCGTATACGTCACTTACACATCTCAGGAATGCATTTGGTCACAAGAAACAGAAAGATCAGCTTGCAGTGGTTGAAATAAAGAGGCTTTTTAAATTTTTCCACATAAAGTGAAATCTGGAATTTGATGGTTTCAGTATTGGTTCAATGTCCTTATGTCAGGGCTGATGACTCTGATATTCTCTTGGTCACAAAACGACTCCTGCAGTTCCAGACATCGCATCTTTGTTCAAATCAGGAAGAAAGGAAATGGGGAGTCAGTTTCATCTAGCCCTTTTATTTAGTAAAGCGGAAACATTCCAGAATCCCTGTCAGACTTCTGCTTATAGCCCACTGCCCAGAACTGCGATATCTGACCGAGGGGTCTGGGCAAGTGGGTATGAAGCTCCTCCAGCTTCTAACGCAGTGATGGCGAACCTATGACACGCGTGTCAGAGGTGACACACGAACTCATTTTTTTGGTTGACTTTTCTTTGTTAAATAGCATTTAAATATATAAAATAAATATCAAAAATATAAGTCTTTGTTTTACTATGGTTGCAAATATCAAAAAATTTCTATATGTGACGCGGCACCAGAGTTAAGTTAGGGTTTTTCAAAATGCTGACACGCCGAGCTCAAAAGGTTCGCCATCACTGCTCTAATGCGACATTGCCATGGCGCAGTAACATCGAGAATGACAGCCAGCAGTGCCTGCCACAATTACTTCATTTACTTCTCACCCTGACACTGGACAGATGCTGACATTGTCTCCATGTTACAAGTGAGAAGATTGGGGTTTCATAAGGGAAATATATTGGTCAAGGTGACCCAGCGAGTATCAGGGAGAGCCAGAAGGTCAATCCTGCTCATTCTGATTCCAAAGCCCTCGCCCTCCACATGCGCCCTGGCGGCTCAGTCCTGCTCTTGAACGTGTACGTCTGCAGACTGTCTGTGCGAAACTCTCTGCCAGCTCTAAGCAGGCTCCTAAAAACTCCTATAAGCTGCGAGTGTGAGAGAGGAAATGCTGGAACCTCAGAAAAGTACTTGATTCCCTTAGGAAGCTGGGGTTACTGGGGTGTTGCTAGGTGGAGGCGGTGGGTAGAGGAGGTGTGGAGAAGGAAAAGCAGGAAATTAGGCCCTTACTCTTTGTTCTAACTGGTACCAAAATAGGGTCGGACACGCGACTCCGGGAGGGGTATCGTTTTATGAAGAGAGAATAAAGAGACGTGGGAATTGGATCTGTGAGGCCGGAGGAATTGCTCTGTGAGAGGTCCTGCAGGATGCCCAGGCTCGCTGCTGTTTCTGGAATGGGCAGCTGACAGGCTCCAGTTCATCAGGGAGCAAACATGGGAAACGAAAGGCTTCGTTACGTTTGACTGAATGACATTTTCTATGGAGCTGGGAATGACAAGTAGTGATTTCCTATCAATCACACCTTGGGTGTCTGTTTTAAAAGCAAATTGCCCCTATTGGCATGAAAAGAAAGAACATTTCTTGGTGTGGGTTTTTGCCCTTGCCCTCACTGCGTGTGGTTATTGGGAAACTTCAGCAATGGAAGTGCCAGGTCTGGGGTGGGGTGTGGGGAGTAGGGGAGTTTGGCTCAGGGGCAGTTGATGTTCCTGGCTTGGGGAGGGAAGTCCCTGGAGAATCCCAGCTGCTCGGGGCGGCAGTGAAGTAAGGCAGCTCTTGGCCCTTGGCCGGCACTGCACAGTGTCTCTGGCCAGAAAAACCAGTCTGCCCGGGTTTTCAAGAGACGCTCAAGGAATGACTCTTTTTTTCTTGCGCTGACAGATTTGGGGATGTATTCAATTCTCCTTCCTGTCAGTGGCATTACGTGTTCCAGCTCCAGGCCCTCTGTGTCTATGCTGTTTCAACAGCAGTGCTGGGTGTACACTCTTGGGCCAGGGCAATGGCAGGGAAAGTCCATTTCAGAGAAGTGATGTTGATGGAGAGCAGAATTTGCTACCCCAAAATGCGCCTCGTTGGCGTAAGCTTATTTTTAAGAGAATAGCAGACACAGGAGAAGCCCTGAAAGCTGCGTAGAGGTTACCCGTAAGCAAGAGACATTCACATTCATAAGGGAAATCTCCAATTTGTAAGGGTATCTTTCTCTCTGTACCAGGAAGGGAAAGATGACTACATTTCTGAAAACTTACAGTGGAGGCAGCAGGGATTATCGGTGTTTACTGTTCTTTGCCTGATCGCTTCCCAAACTGGCCCCACCCAATCTTTGTCTTTAGCTGGAGGTGATAGATATCTAAGATGGTAGCTGGGGCCATTTGGGGCGGTTTGTCAGTTTTTCTGGGTCTCTCCCATGTATAGATGGTACACCAGCTGCTATGGATGGTATTACATTTCCATGTTGTTGTTTTTTTCTCCTGTGAATCTGTTTTTAATTACAGGGGGTTCTCAGCTGAGAACCTAGAAGGGTAGAGGAAAAATTACTCTTTCTTCCCTGCAATATTAAAAGAAAATGCAAGTCAGAGAAAGACCCAGGGAAACTTTTATATTTTTAAGCCTTGCATACTTGGCCCTTCCCAGTCAGCTCGTGCCTCAGATCCGGCCACTCTTTCTACAAATGTTCAGTGTCTTGATTAGCTAGTGCTCTTCTCTGCTCTCTCAGAGCCTGCCATAATTTTCATGCTTCTGAACGTTTGCTTGTCCCTCTGCCTGGAGTGCTCCCATCCTGAATTCTATTTCTGGCAAATATATTTGGGACTCAACCCATATGTTGCTCCTTGAGGGAGCCCTCTCTAACTCCTTTATGCAGGGGTCACGCTTCCCTGTAGCCACAGCATGGCCTCAAATGTGACACTTCTCATGAGGTAGAGGGGGGGTTCTCTAGCATTGCACTCATAGCATTTCCTGGGGGATTGTCCAAAATGCAGATTCCTGACCCAGCCCCCTTGCTTCTGACCCAGTAGGCCGAGACCTAGGAATCTGCATTTTAATAAGGGACCCCGAAGATTCTTATATGCCCAAATGTTGGAGTCCCATTGTTCTACCATATGGTATGGAGAGTCATCTGATCATACTTTGAGAAACTCTATGGTAGAATAATTATTTGTTTTAACTAATCTGTTTCCCCTGCAATTATACTAGCTTTTCTGGACACAGACTGTCTCGAGTGCTGAGTACAGTGCCTGGCATAGAGCAGGCCCTCACTATTCTAGGGACTCAGGGAAAAAGACATCATTTTATATTGACTCTCATTCTACAGATAAAGACATGGAGGCCCAGAGACACAGCTGCCGCTCAAACCCAGGCTTGAGTGTGAGAGTCATGGAATGAGACCTATATGTCATTTACAAAGACAGTTTGCATAAAAGAGGAGAAAAATCGTAACATTTAATCACTTGAAGGGGTATTAGGAAAGTATTATTTCTGTTCTGTTTAAGCTTGTTTGGGGTTTTAGTCTAGATTCTATCTAGGCCAGCGGTCGGCAAACTGCGGCTCGGCAAACTGAAGCTCGCGAGCCACATGCGGCTCTTTGGCCCCTTGAGTGTGGCTCTTCCACAAAATACCGACTTCTGCGCATGGGCCACGAAGTTTCAATCGCACTGTACGTGTGCGTCTGCACATGATATTTTGTGGAAGAGCCACACTCAAGGGGCCAAAGAGCCGCATGTGGCTCTCGAGCCGCGGTTTGCCGACCACTGATCTAGGCTATTTCCACCCCCACCCCTCAGGTACCTGGAGTCCCCTAAGGCCATTCTCCTTTCTTTGGAAGTGCCGCCTCAAACCCTGCTGCCACGCTGGGGTCCAGAAAAGACAGAATGATGTTTGCATGAGGTGACTTCAATTCTCAGTCACAGTGGACCTTGAAGTGAATATCAGATTCTTTATTCTGAACTTGAACCTAGAGGTGTAGATAATGGGTGGGGCACTGTAAGGTCATGTTGCAACTGCAGTCAGCACCATGGCAACGTAGGACTCATGTGGCATGAGTGGCAGGGGCAAAAGGGAACAAATGCCTAGGAGAGTAAACTAGCCCTAGCTGGTCTGGCTCAGTGGGTAGGGCATCGCCCCTTGGACTGAAGGGTCCTGGGTTCGATTCCAGTCAAAGGTATGTACCTCGGTTGCAGGCTTGATCCCCAGCTCTGTTAAGGGCCCATGCGGGAGGCAACTAATTGATGTGTCTCTCTCAGATCAATTGTACTTCATAAATTTAATAACTTCTGTTAAGAGAATAAAAAGACAAGCCACAGACTGGGAAAGATATTTTAAACTACATATCCAATAAAGAATTTTTATTCAGATTATTTAAAGTGCATTTAAAACTCAATCATGAGAAAACAAGCCACCTAGTTGAAAAGGTGTAAAAGTTTGGAACAGACACTTGACCAAAGAGGATATACAGATGCTAAACAAACATGTGAAAAGACAGAAGTGCTATTGATACTTAGGGAAAGTCAAATTAAAACTACAAAGAGATGACACTATGTATCCATTAGAATGGTTAAAACTAAAAAGACTGGCCATACCAAGTATTGGCAAGTATGTGGAACGACGGGAACTCTCATAGAGCGCTGGTGGTGATGTAAAATGTTTAACTGGTTTGAAAAACCATTTGGCAGTTTCTAAAAAGTTACACATGACCCTATTAAATGACTCAGTCTACTTTCTTTGTCTTACTTATGTGCACAGCAGCATGGATGGATCTCAAAAATAATAATGTTGAGTGAAAGCCAGACCAAGAAAGAGTACATAAAGTATGATTTCATTTATGGAAAATTCTAGGTAACACAACCTGATCTACAGGGGCAAAAAGCAGATCAGGGGTTGCCAGGAGTGGGGAATGGTGGGGGGTGAGATTATGAAGGTGCATAATGAGTCCTTGGGGGAGGGATAATGGATATATTTATTATTTTGATTATTGTGATTATTTCACAGGTATATATGTGTCATGTGTACATATATATATGACAAAATTGATCAGATTTTACTCTAAATATGTTTTGTTTATCATATGTTAATTATGTCTCAATATAACTTAAGGAATTTTTGATATTATGCTACTTGCATGAGAAATTCATTATTTATATCTCTGCTTCTGCTGAAAGATATATGCCAGCAAAACAAACATTTAATGATGTCTTGAAGTATTTTTTATCATTTAAATATCTGGATGAAAATAAAGCAAAGTTGTGTAGCATGATTCCAGCCCCAAAGATGGAAAACAGGAAAATGTAGGTTCAGGAGGCTGGTTTGGTTCCCACTGGCACTTGGTTTGTAGCACTGGAGCCTCGTGTTTTCATAATGTTGATGACACACACAATTGAGTTGAATTTTAAGTGTCAAAACTAAAATAACGATCACTGGGAGCTATGTGGAGCCCAATTGCAAATGAATTGTAATTGCAAATTGCTGAATATGGTAATCATGTGGCAGATGAACAGTAATTATTTTGTAGCACTAAGACTTTTACTCTGTGATGTTTGCAATCCCGGCCAAAAGGGAAGTAGCTCTGGGCAGGCCGAATTGGGGTTAGAATCTGAAGTGCTTTTAGGATTTATTTTTTCTGCAGCAAACAAGGGCTTGTATGTTGGCAAGCAATGCTGGTGCAGAAGATTTTGGTTTAGGAATCACAGAGAAGAGAATGTGTGAAGAAAGAGCTGGACAATAAAATTGGGCAATGAAATGTATGATTTTTGAATGGGACGTCAATAGGTGGAGAAACAATACTATTGATTTTCTGGCAATAGCTAACTGGCAAGTTATAACAATTAAACAAAATGTTAAATCAAGTTATCTCTGTATTTATGGTCTCAAGAGATATAATATGAAGTAGTAGCAAGAGGAAGGCTTTGGGAGTTGGGCAGACTTGGCTTGGAATCCCAGGTTCACCGCATACTAGATGTATGTGGTGTGTGGAGCAGGGTGTATGGTTTCCATATCTATAAAATTGGAATAATACCTACCTTTGAAAGGGAGCAGAGATGGCAGAGATAATGTATGTGTCGTGTCTAGTACTCCAGGCCACTTATCCTAACAGGGCAATTTGCTGAAAGCTGTAAAAAGGTTCTGGAAGGTCAATGACACTTTTAGCACTTTCAACTCCTACTTTGCAGGGTTCTTTTAAGAATTGGAGCTCCTCTCTATAAAATGTAGAGTAGAATGCCTTGTAAGCAGCACAAAGTAGGTGTTCAGTAAATGGTAGCTAGTAGGCATATTTAAGAAACTTGGTAAGTATCTGAACTATGAGTGAGAGGGCTGGTCCTAGGTTTCAGTTCTACCACCAAAGGGCTGTGTGCCCACTAGCAACTCACTTGTTACTTCTCCTTTTGAGCTAAAGATCACTAACGTGTGTTTTTTTTTTTTGTATTTGCAATTCTATAATTTTCTTGTTCTTAACCTTTTTAATTATGAAAAAAGTACAAAGATTAAAAATTCAAACAGTGAGAGAAGAATGAGATGTTGGTCTCTGTCATCCTGATAAACTGCCTTTTGTGTATTTTTTCAGGAAATTTCCATGCTATCTGTCTGTTTACTTTTGCACAATAAGACACACTATTCCAAACATATTGTTCTATATCTTCATAGATTTTTCTTCAAGTGCCAGTTGATCTTGAAGATCTGTCCATGTCAGAACATACACATCTGCTCCATTTTGGTTCATGTCAATGACATAGTAATGGATGCATTATATTCCAAATAAATGACAGTAATATCATGTATTTAATTGCTTCCCTATTAATAGATATGTTATTTTCTTTTGTTTTAAAAAACAGTACAGCAAACATCTGTGCACATTGTTAGTTTTTCATATATATAAATTTATTTGTATAATAAATTTTCAGAAGTTGAATTGCTGGGTCAAAGGGTATGTGCAGTAAAACTTTGATAATCTCAAATTAGTCTCCAAAGAGGGTGAGCACGTTTATATGGCCACTAACTATGTAGTTGTAGTCATTTTCCCACACACCAACACTGGGACAACTTGCGTTTTGTGGAGAGAGTAATTTTTTCATTGACATGATTCAGTTCATCCTCTATCGGTCACAGTTTTCCCCCGGTAGAAATGACTTAATTCAACAAATATTCAGTCTTGTAAAAGTTTATGGTGCATGAAGTGTGATATTAGATGTTTGGAGAAGTAAAAATTCATTAGATACAGACTCTGCCTCAGTCCAGATGCTAACACTGGTGAGAGGCAAACATTCTAGTCTCAGATTACCTTTCCGAAGTTATCTATTTGTAATAACTTTTGTGACCACTGTGGGACTGAAAATGAACAAGTTTCATGAATATTTTAAATGAATACTAGAAGTTTATGAATAAACTAAGTAGATGTGAGCATTGCCATGAATATATTAAGTAGGAGGATGATTCTCATGTATAGTGCAGCCACAAGCTCATTACCTCTATCTCCTATCTACTCATTTGCTACCTTCTGCATGTTTTCACTGATGCAAGATAGTACAAGGGGATGTGATTGAGGATTTATGACTTATCACGTCTCCTTCATGGCTATTACAGGTTAGCTAACTCCCTATCCCAACTGTCTGTAACTAGATTACATGTAAGTCTTCTGCATTTCATGGAAAAGAGATCCCCTCAGGAAAACAATGATATTTTAGGGAGTAGCAATACATCATAATCAGGACAACAGACAAAACACAGATAAGGCTTCTGGAAGAGAGAAATGGATGACAGGGAGTAGGGAGGGGGTGATGGAAGTTGGGGGAGATAAATCTATTGACAACTGACATCCATGAGGATCAGACAGCAAAAATAGCAAAATGCAAAAGTGAAGACAGATGATGGCCACATTTAACTTCTTATAGGCCTTGTTAGGAACTTACTGTGTGGGAAGTCTGACTTCCCCACACCTTGGTAAGGCTGTATCCTGGAGTGCAATGGTCACTGAACAGTCGTGTCATTCAAGTCGTCTTCACTGGGATGCATTGGGAGGGACTGGAATTCATAAGCCCACCTGAGCCTAGCAACCAGTTATAGAAGTCATTATATGCATTGGGAGTAAAGGACAGGAGTTTTTGTGTTTTTCTATTTTTTTACTTGCAGGGATTTTGGATTATTTTATAGAGGAACTGGTTCTGGAGCTGGCTCTTAATAATGGGTAGAAATGATCAAACAGAAAGAGGGGCTGGAAAACTTTCCACCTAGATCAGTGCTTCTGAAAAATGTCCAGTAGGGGATTCCGGGGGGCAAGGGGAGTGGCCACAAACCTCTGGGCATTGCTGCTGGTAGTGGTGACTCCAAAATCACTATCGTGAATCAGAGGTAGCTGGTGGAGTTGGATTGTAGCCAAAAGGAAGTGTGTAAATTTGTTTTGGCCATTGTTACTCAGAGAAAGTTAAGAGAGTTACAGGAGACCGCTAATATTGTCTGTATTACTGAGGATGGTTGGCATTCAGTAAGGACTCAGAATGGGGCGCAAGCTGCTGCCTGTTCACTTGCTGGCTTCATTTCCAAGATGCCACCACATCCGTGGGTTATTAAAAATTTGGAACCAGCTCAGCCAGTGTGGCTTAGTGGATCGAGCGTCATCCCATGCATCAAGAGGTTACTGGTTGGATTGATTCCCAGTCAGGGCACGTGCCCTGGTTGCAGACTTGATCCCCAGTAGGGGGTGTGCAGGAGGTAGCCGATGGATGTTTCTCTCTCATCAGTGTTTCTCTCTCTCCCCCTCTCCCTTCCTCTCCCTTGAATAAATAAAAATATATTTAAAAAAATTGGAACTAGTGGGGAAAAGGGAAAATTGGGGAACAACAGACCTAATTTCTTGAAGACTCTTGATCTCCTTCCTCGATAGGGTGTACTCCAAAGAAAGAGTATTTTTTCCCTTGAGTGTTTTATGCTTCCTTCTACCTTGATGCTCAAATATACCAAGTAGTATTATTTTAAGATCAAGTCAGAATATGCTTTTGACACATTTTTATATCTAAATTTACCAGGTGTATCTTACAATATCTTAAAGGTAGATGTAAAAAATTAGTATTCCCTCCCATATCACCCAGAATTTTTTTTATGGCTTCAAAATCAGTAAAATAAAATGTCCCTACTAAGTAGCAAAATACATATTAATTCTAAAAGTGTATCTATTCTCACTGGGACATAATTTCAAAAGTACTATATGCTTATTGCATTAAGTCCAGGTTGAAGCTTCCACTTCAAGAATCCCCCTCACTCCCCATTAAAAAGTGCACTCTTTCTAAGTTAAGACTGCTCATGGTGGTTTGGTGTTTATCTCTTCAGAACTTTATAGTTCTATGAACATTTAATCATATGTGTGTACATATGTATATATGCTATATATACTATATATGTATACAGGTATAGTACTGTACTATATATGTGTAGTAATATATATGTCTGGTATTATAGATAGTAATGTATATAGTTTTTTAAAAAAGACATGCATATCCTTCAATCTTTTTATGGCATATGTATTATCCCATAGTATAGATGTATCATAATTTAACTGTGTCTATTCTGATAAACATTATAGGTTGTTGACAAGAAAGTGCATTTAAAATCAGAATCAGCCACTGGGATGCTAGCGATGGTGCAGATTAAGTCAGCTGGTAAGTGAAAAATAAATCCATTCAAATTTCTATTTTGAAAACCTTGCCTAAAATTTGTTTAAAATATTTGTTAACATGATAATGCTAGTATTATGACAAAGATGAGAGAAAATGCTCTCACTGAGATTCTGCTGGTAAAAGTGAAAATTAATGCATATCTGCTGAGAAGGAATTTAGTGATATGCATCAAGAGTTTTTAGATGATTTATCTCCTTTGATCCAGTAATAACATTTCTAGGGATTAATTTCAGAGTAATAACACTATAGAAAAATTACTTATGGATGTGAACATTTTATAGTCATACTTATAATGAAGTATGAAAACAAATACTTGATAGTTATTAAATAAATTTTGTCAAACAGTAATATGGCTGAAATGTGGTTTGCAGCCAGTATAACCATGTCTTTATAGATTTTGCTAAATGAAAAATGCTTACAGTATAATGTCAACTGAAAAAAGCTGATGTTATCTCTTGAAATGTTTTCTTTGCATTTTCTGTATTTAGTTGTTCATAAGATACATATGGTTTACATAAAGAATAAACATCACTATGACAATTTGTGCTGGAAGAGCTAGCAGGTGTTTATGAAGGGAATTTCTTTAGCTCCTTTCTCTTGACATAGCTTATGGAAGTTGATACCTGGGGTGTCTGGATTGGGGAGCATCATTTTGTTTCAATTTACGTGGTAAGTTGGGAAAGAGTCTACTGGATATACCCCCTGGAGAAGGACTCATCAGAGGACTGTAGTGCCTAAGGTGACCTTTGCTGAGTTGGGGTTTCTCATGGGTTTTTCAAATACAAAGCAACATCTTCCCTTCATCCCCTCTCAGCATTCCTCCCACAAGGGAGCAGGAGACAAATCCACTCCTGGGAAACCATTGTATAGGTTTGTACTCTAGTTGAAAGCACATTTTGTAAAATTGCTGTTCAAACCTCAAAGTTTTGAGACTGAAAGGCAAATAGGAGAAAAGCTAGTTTACTCTTTGAAGGGAAGGGGAAAGAGGGCAGAAGTCCCAGAATTCTAACAGCCAGGAAGTAGTGAGGGAGCACAGACTCTTATGTAGGGGTTACTTTATTTGAAACCTATATTCTACCTATTTTCTATATCCTAATTCTTGGTATTTGAATTTTTTTTTAACTCACAAAGATTAGAGAGAGAATTCTGATCTGCAGTTCAAATGAAACTGATGTGACTAAGACGCCTACTACCATAACTTGATGAGAGCATTCTCACATCATTGTGACTATTTATGGTGTTAAAAACATCTGTAAGTTGAATAAGCAATGTCACGTGTAAGATGGATGACTGTAGGAGAGTGGTTTCTCAGTTTCCAACTATTCATTGAGTGGTTTTGTGTGTCCTAACCTCCTCCCCATTCCTCTTTTCCTCTATCCTTTCTCCTCTTCCTCCTGCCCCTTTCTAGTTTTTTATAATTGCTCCTCCCTCACCCCAACTATGTGCTTTTTGTGGTGGCTAAAAACTGTAATACCTCAGTCTTGGATGCAGGGATTGAAGACCTTTTTGTGAACCTCTTGAATTAGAGGTGGGCAGGAAGCTTTCTGGCCATTAAGGGGAAGCATGTAAGTCTGGAGTTTCTTATGGCCATATTCACAGGCTTGTAGACACAGGCTAAAACACAGAGAAACACAGATGAGTAACACATGCACAGAGAGGGGGTAGGAAGAGGGAGTGAGAGAGAGGAGAAGGAAGGAGGAAGAAAGGAGAAGGGATGAGAGAAAGGAGAGAGAGAAGCATGCCATCCTTTTCCTTTCTACTATTGTCCTACCTTTCCCTTTTTGCATAAGCTAATTGGGTTGGATTTCTACTACTTGAAATCAAAGAGTTTTGACTATTTTAATGACCATATTGGATTAGCAGTCAGAATCGGACACAGTGGTAGGAACTCTAAAGTAAATATGAATAAGGAGTAAAGCGGTAGGCACTTTGCAAAAGAAGTGCCAAACTTCAGTTTCTTTGAAACCCTTTAATGTTGAGGAAGAGCTGAAGATGATTAGGACAGGGAGTTTGACTTATAAATAAGAAATGAGAAGGGAGTAGTGATACCTTTCTATAGTACAGAAGTTGTGAAAGGAATAAAAGGAATTAATTTAGAATCCCAGGCATCCCACTTTTCATCTGCTCTCAGAAATGGAAATGTGATTGAATACATTATACAGTGATAATACAGACTTTGCCCCTTTCATATTTCAAGAAAAATGAGTTTGTGAATAGATGTATTGCCTATCAGTTCAGATAAAGGAAATCCTCTGTCATAGTCTTCATATCAGAAAGATTCCATAGATGATGTGGGATAGCACTTTTCTTTACAAACATCTGTCAAGTTTTGTTTTGTGTGCTTTTTTTTAACATTTTTATTGATTTCAGAGGGGAAGGGAGAGGGAGAGAGAGGTAGAAACATCAATGATGAGAATTATTGATCAGTTGCCTCCTGCACGCCCCCTACTGGGGCTCGAGTTGCAACCTGGGCATGTGCCCTTGAATGGAATCTAATCCGGCATCCTTTAGTCCACAGGCCAATGCTCTATCCACTGAGCCAAACCAGCTAGGATGATTCCTTACATTTTTTTTTAATATTTTTAATATTTTAATATTTTTTATTGATTAAGATATTACATATGTGTACCCTCTACCCCCCCCCCCCCGCTCATCCCCTTGGGACAGCCAAACCCCCCCGTTGTCCGTGTCCATTGGTTAGGCCTATATGCTTGCATATAAGTCCTTTGGTTGATCTTTCCCCCTTGCCCCCACCCTCCCCTACCTTCCCTCCAAGGCCCGACAGTCCAATCAATGCCTCTCCGTCTCTGGATCAGTCCTTGTTCATCAGTTTATGTTGTTCATTATATTCCACAAATGAGTGAGATCCTGTGGTATTTATCCACTCTCCAGTTCCATCCATGCTGTGGCAAATGGTAAGAGTTCCTTTTTCTTCTTCCTCTTCTTAAAGAATACCTTTCAGCATTTCATATAATGCTGGTTTGGTGGTGATGAACTCCTTTAGCTTTTTCTTATCCGTGAAGCTCTTTATCTGACCTTCCATTCTGAATGATAGCTTTGCTGGATAAAGTAATCTTGGTTGCAGGTTCTTGCTATTCATCTCTTTGAATATTTCTTGCCACTCTCTTCTGGCCTGCATGGTTTCTGTTGAGAAATCAGCTGACAGTCGTATGGGTACTCCCTTGTAGGTAACTGACTGTCTTTCTCTTGCTGCTTTTAAGATTCTCTCTTTGTCTTTTGCTCTTGGCATTTTAATTATGATGTGTCTTGGTGTGGTCCTCTTTGGATTCCTTTTGTTTGGGGTTCTCTGCGCTTCCTGGACTTGTAAGTCCATTTCTTTCACCAGGTAGGGGAAGTTTTCTGTCATTATTTCTTCAAAAAGGTTTTCAATATCTTGCCCTCTCTCTCCTTCTGGTACCCCTATAATTCTGATGTTGGTACGCTTGAAGTTGTCCCAGAGGTTCCTTACACTATCTTCATATTTTTTGAATCTCTTTTCTTTTTTCTTTTTCGGTTGGGTATTTTTTGTTTCTTTGTATTTCAAATCTTTGACTTGATTCTTGGGATCCTCTTGTCTGCTGTTGGCTCTCTGTAAATTATTCTTTATTTCAGTCAGTGTATGCTTAATTTCTAGTTGGTCCTTTTTCATGTCCTCCATGGTCTCACTATACTCCTTGAGGGATTCATTAAATTTATCGGCGGTTTCCATAAAATTCTTGAAAAACCTTATAAACGTGGCCTTGAACTCTATATCCAGTCATTTGCTTTCCTCCGTTTCTGCCATTTGTGACCTTTTTCTTTGTCTCCGCATTTTGGCTGCTTCCCTGTGTTGATAGAGTGGCCCTGCGCGCCAGGTGTCCTGTAGGGCCCAGTGGCTCAGCCTCCCCAGTTACCTGGGGTAGACACTCTTGGTGCACTCTTGGTGCCTTGGTTGTTGTAGGATCACTGGGAGGAATTGACCTCCAGGCCAATTGGCTGTGGGAATCAGCTGTGTCTGAAGTGGGAGAATGGTCCCCCTCTGACCACTGGGTACAGTGGCTCCTGGATCTAAGGAGGTGCTAATTCAGCCCCTGCCTGAGGCCACACAGCAGGAGCCACAAAGAGGCTCAGCTGTGAAGCAATGCAAGCCGCTGTGGGGCCTTGGGCCTTCTCTTGGAAGTTCAGGGTCTGCCTGGCTGGGCTGTAGTTAGGTACATTCACATGCAAAAGCCTCTGCCGCAGCCTGAGTGGGGCGGGGTCTCAGGGAGTCAAAGGGCGGTGAAAGCAGCTATGGTGATTCTCAGCGCCCGGAGTCGCGCGTCTCAGTGTCCCGGTAACGGCTACAAGCACCTCTGAGGGAAAGCCGCCCTCAAGTTCGCCCGCTGCCGCCTGACAGACCAGCCTCTCTCCGTATGAGCCCTGGGTCCCCAGAGACCCGCTGGAACCGGAGTTCAGAGCAGTCGGGAGCTTGTGATTCAAAAAGACAGCCACGTCCTCAGGCGCCACCCCCTTTCCGTGCGCGCGAGCCGCCGTACCTCTGCACCTCACCTCCGCAGCTCCCCTGGCTCTCAGTGTGCCCCTCTTTTCTTCTAGTTGTAGAAATTACACTCAGCCAGCCTTCCTGTTGTTCTGGACGATGTTTGCTCTGACCCTTGCGGCATTCTTCAATTGTTGTGTGAGGCGACAATTTCCCGGTGTTTATCTATGCCGCCATCTTAGTTTCTCCCCCATAGTAGTCTTCGATTCCTTACATTTTTAAAATCGATTTATTGAGGTGTGATTGATATATGATAAGTTTTATGTAAAATGTGCCATTTTGGTAAGTTTTGACTCAAGCATATACCTGTGAAGTCATCACCACAATCAAGATAACAAACTAAGATGGAACTCTTAGAAGTGTCTTCAGGCAGCTGTGTATTTCCTCTCACTAGCTCCTCCCTGCTGGCCTCTACCTCCAACCCAAGGACAACAGCTGACCTACTTTCCGTCCCTGTAAGATTAGTTTTCATTCAAAAGAATTTTATATAAATGGAACCATATAGAACATCATCTTCTTTTGTCTTTCACTTAGCATAATTATTTTGAGATTCATCCATATTCTAGCATGCATCAATAGTTTATTTCTTTTCATTGCTGATTACTATCTATTGGATACATATACCAGAGTTTGTGTGTCCATTCCCCTATTGATGGACATTGGGTTGTTTCCAGTTTTTGGCTATAACAGATGAAGCTGCTGTGAACAGTTTGTACAGGCCCTTTAAGGACACATGCTTTCATTTCTCAGAGTGCAGTGTCAGGTCACAGGGCAGGCAGGTCATGTTTAATTTTTTGAGAAACTGCCAAATTGTTTTCCCAAATGGTTGCATGATTCTACGTTCATACCAGCAGAGTATGAGAGTTCTAGTTCCTCCACGTCTTCGCCAACTTATCCTTAGGATGATCTTCTTTATAACTGAAGCATTCTGATAGGTGTGAAGTAGTATCCCACTGTCGTTTTTAATTGCATTTTCCTAAATCTCTGACTATGATTATGGATTTCTTTCTCCTTTCAGTGCTATTAGTTTGGGGTTATAAATTTTGAAGCTCTGTTTTGGCATGCATAAATGTCAAAAATTGTTATGTCCTCCTCATGAATTAACCTGTTTACTATTATAAAAATGACCTTTATCCTTGATAATATTTTTCATTCTGAAGTTTCTTTTGTCTGATAATATAGCCACTCCAGCTTTCCTTTGAATAGAGTTAGCATGGTGTATCATTTTTTATTTCTTTACTTTTAGTCTATTCCTGTCTTTATATTTAAAATGTTTCTTTTGGCAACATCTAATTATCCAATCTAATTATAGCTACATTTTAATTAAGGTATATAGACCATTAACATATAATGTTAGTATTAATATGTTAGGTATAAATTTACCTTCTTATTCTTTGTTATCTCATCTGTTCTTTGTTTTCCCTTTTCCTCTTTACATGGCTTCCTTTGTATCGAGTATTATTCCACTTCATATCTTTGTTGGCTTGTTGCTATAACTCTGTTTTATGAAGTTGGTGGTTGTTTCAGGATTTACAGCATACATGTTTAGTTCATTATACTCTTCAACTAATATTATACCTTTTTGCATATAGTGACGAACCTTAACAATATACTCCCATTTTTTTCTCTTCTTACCTTTTTGGTATTTTAGCATACCTTTCACTTTTATACATATTCTAAACACCATATTACATTGTTGTTATTTTTGTTTAAACCAGGGGTTGGCAAACTTTTTCTATACAGAGCCAGATAGTCAATATTTTAGGCTTTGTGTGCTGGATGGTCTCTGTTGCAAAAATTCATTTCTACTAGTATAGCTCAAAGTAGCTATAGACAATACATAAATGAATTGAGCATGGTTGTATTCTAATAGTATGTTATTTCAAAAATAATCATCAAGAAGGAGTTGGCCTGTCTCAGCCCATTTGAGCCGCTATAACAAAGTGCCATAGAGTGGGTAGCTTATAAACAACAGAAATCTATTTCTCGCAGTTTTAGAGGCTGGAAGTGTGAGATCAGGGTGCCAGCATGGTAAGTGAAGGCCCTCTCCCAGGGCGCAGACTTTCTGTTGTATTCTCACATGGAAGAAGGGGCTCAGGGTCCCTCTGGAGCCTCTGTTATACGGCACTGATTCCATTCATGAGGGTTCCACCTTCATGACCTAAGCACCGCCAAATGTGCTCACCCTCCTCACACCATCACTTTGGGCATTAGGATGTTAACGTGAATTTTGGAGGATACAAACATTCAGACCACAGCCTGGTCCAGGGGTGGGCAAACTTTTTGACTCGAGGGCCACAATGGGTTCTTAAACTGGAGTCAGAAGAAGGAGCTGCGGCCGTGTTTCCCGACGTTGCCATGTTAACACTGCTGCTGGTGAAGGAGCGGAGGGGAGAGCAAGAGAACCCTCCGCTCTTTCGGCTCCATGGGCCGGATAGAACAGCCAAACGGGCTGGATCCGGCCCGCAGGCCGTAGTTTGCCCATGGCTGGCATAGTCTGTGGGTTGTTGTTTGCTGATTCCTGATTTAAATAGTCAGTTGTCTTCTTAAAGATATTACCATTCTTTGTTCCTTACATAGATTCATGGTTTCCTCAGGTATTATTTTCTTTCTGCCTGAAAGACTTCCTTTAACATTTCTTGCAGTAAATATCTGCTGTGTTTTTTGTAATATATATTTTTCTGGGTATAGAAGTCTAAGTTGACAGTTATTTTCCTTTTGTCTTTTAAAAATGGTTGCTTCACTCTTTTCTCTCTTGTGTTGTTTCCAAAATCTTCTGTCATCCTTATCTTTATTCCTATTTACATGTAACTTGTATTCTTTTATCTGGTTGCTTATAAGATTTTGCTTTTTATCATTGGTTTTGATCAATTTGATTATGATGTATCTTGGTATAATTTTCTTCATGTTTCTTGTACTTAGGATTCATTGAACTTTTTGGCTCTAAAGACTTAGTTTTCATCAAATATGGAAAAACTTTGATCATTATTCTTGAAATATCCACCCCCCCCCCTTCAAACACACACACATTTCAGGAATCCACTTATTTGTATATTAGAACTCTTGATTCTCTCCTCCTTCCCTCCTCCTCCTTTACCTCCTCCCTCTCCCCCCTTCTTCTCTTGTCCTCCTCCTCCTTCTACATATTTTATTTCTGTGATTCATTTTGAAGAGTTTTTATTACTATATCTTTAAGTTCACTAGTCTTCTCTTCTGCAGTGTCTAATTAGCAATTTGTCTAAACCAGTACATTTATTTTATTTTATACATTTTCATTTTTATTTCTATAAGGTAAAATTTGGTATTTAAAAAATATCTTTCATGTCCCTATTCAACTTTTTAACATATGCAATACAGTTATAATATCTACTTTAATTTTTTTTTCTGCTAACTGTAACATTTATGTCATTTCTAGGTGGGTTTTGGTTGAGTGACCTTTCTCCTTATGGGCTATATTTTGCTGCTTCCCTACATGTTGACTGGATGAAAAATATATGGATTTTTACTTTGTTGGGTGCTGTATATATTTCTATTACTATAAATTGTCTTGAGATTTGTTCTGGATGAAGTTATGTTATTTGGAAATAGTTGGATTCTTCTGAATCTTGCTTTTAAAATGTATTAGGTGGTCTGAAGTAGTGCTTAATTTAGAGATTACTATTTCCCACTACCAAAGTTAGTTTTGTGGGGTGGGGGGGTTATTCTATCCATCCCCTATGATTTATAAAGTTTTCCAATCTGCCTATGTGAGGTCAGGCACTATTCATTCTCATCATTTTGGGTGGTTCCTTCCTCAGGCTCAGGTGGTTCCCTCACATGCATGTGTTGATCACTACTTAGCTAAATAATCTAGAAAAATTGTTTTATGTCTCCTCAGTTCTCTCTCTGCACACTTTGGTAGATTCTCCAGTCATCATAATCCCTCTGGACTTTTCAGCTCCATTTCCTCAACTTATGGCCTTCAGTGAGCTTTGCCTGGCTTCCTTCTCCCTGCATTGAACTCCCTAAAGAGAATGGGTCAATTTTAGGCCTTACTATATTTCATTTTTCATCTCCCAGGGACCACTGAGCTTCCTGCCTGATTTCCACTCTCTTTAAAACTATCGTTTTATGCATCTCATCCATTTTTTATGGTTGTTTCAGAAAGAAAGTAAAGTAGTTCCTCTTTAGACTTTCAGTGACATGTATTCCAAAGGAGTGTCATTTATCCAAGACACTAACTATTAGACAGTCTAGTGGTTAAAAATTTAAGTCTCTTAAGAGTACCTAGTAAATAAATTTCTTTTTTTTGGGAGGGGTTCATATTTAGAATGAATTAGGAGATAGTTTTGGAGTCAGAGAGATGGAGACTATTAGGTCAGCTCCTTTTTAACTAAACAAAGTTGGAGAAAGTCACTAAGGTTTGTAATGGCCTCACTAACATTTCACCTTGATTTAGAAGACTTACCCTGTCACAGCCTGAGCAAGCACAAGCCAGCCCAGGTAAACCTAAAGCCTAAAGGGACAATGACAGGTTTCCTAAGGCAAGTGGAAAAAGGGAGTGGAGCTCCATCTCCCAGACTCCACAGATAAGCAACTCCTCCTCTGCAGGGACCTAGTGAAGACATTGAAAGAGGCTTGAATGTCATTGTAGGGAAAGTCCCTTCCTGTGGAAACTAGAAGATGTAGAAGAATGGTCTCACAAATAGAGTGGGTTCAGCAGCAGATGGCTCTTGGCTCTCCCAATGAACTTGAACAAATTAACCTCTAACCTTATTTCTTCCCCTTTGATGCTATCCCACAATCTTCAGCGACTTTATGTTGTATGTGCTCCTCCTGCCCCTTTAGCCTCTCTCCCTCTGTTTTATTCTCTCTTTTTGTTATGATAATACCAGTTTGTAGGGCATATGAGGTTATGGGTAGCCTCATTTCATCCCACTTCTACAAAACCACAACCAACCTTAATAGTTGTATGAATGAGAAGTACAACAGTAGTAAATCCACTTCTTCCTGGAGAAGCAATTGTGTCATATCTCAACATTGAGGTTTGCCAAAGCTATTTAATTCAGACACACAGGAATGTCACCAATGTGAGGTTTGGGCACAGACCTTGCTCCAACAATACCATTAACTGGAAAATTCCCTCTGCATCAGTGCAGTAGTTACTAAGGCATTTGGAAACTACCTTCCTAGCTGGAGTCCTACAGCCCTACGATACTTCCCTTGCTGTCTGTGTTCTGTCCATTGTTGATTCCAGATCCTAGGAGGATGACACACATACTCCTCCTGCCAAGTGCTTGGTAATTCCATCTAAGCAGAGGGCTTTAATATGCTCAATAACAATAAAAACCCATTCATTTCATCTCAGTTAATTAGAAATCAGCCAGCAGGCTGACATGGGCTTGGCTGAAATTCACCTTTGCTTTGATAAGGCTTTTTTCATAAACAGTGAAAATTAATTGGGTAAATAGAACATCAGGTGAATGATGGGGGGGGAAACAGCAGAAGGAGAAAGAGGCATTTAATTGCACTCCTGATAAAAACAACCTTTTTCAAACAAATAGGAGAAATCTCACAGCAATGTAAAGAGTGGAAGGGGTTGGGTGTCCAGAGTCCTGTGTGCTCGTCCCAGCTCTTCCCTGACAACTATGTCACTTAAACACACGCTTTCCCGCCTTGGGACTCAGATGGCTCCTCTGTAAAATAAGAAGTTGTTCTCTATGACCTTTTATGACTTAATACAAGGGTAGCAATTGATGTGCTCAATTTAAAATAAACCCTAGGTCTCCATTAAGCCAGGCAACACACACAAACACTGTAGTAGGAAGGACTATTCCCTGCTAAGATGTCTAGGTGGATCACCATAACCCCACAACACCAGTCTCTCCTAATTTCAATCTGTTCTTCTCACTTTTGGCAGCAATCCTTCAGTTCTGACCTTGTACCTTCCCTTAGGATGGCTTTCATGCTCATGAGATAAAGTTGAGACTCTCTTGCAAGGTACATAACAGTTTCCACCAAATCTCCTGCCTTGGCTTTGCTCATCCTTTACATAGGCCTTGGCTGCCAGCCTTTTGGATTATGTACAGTTCCCAGAATGCTCTGCAATCCTTCAGCCTCAGTGTATTTGCATATGCTGTTTTGCCTTGGATTTGCTACAAACCCTCCAAATCTTAGCTCCAGCAACTGTTCCTCTGTAAATTCTTCCCCAAGTCCCCCAGACCAAGTTGGTGACTTCTCACCTGTGCTTTCCTTGGTTACAGTTACAAGGCGGCATGTTTACCTCCTTTGATCGACTGTGGATTCCTTAAGCACAGGGCTTTAGTCCTATTCCATCTTTTTATTTCTGTAGTGCAGCACTCCCGGGTGTACTGCATGGATGAATAAAATACTATTTACAAATAATAAAGATGCAATTTTATAGTTCTGTCATAGTTTTGAAATTTCCTTGAGAGTGCTGTCCCAGGATCATCTGAATTAGTAAAGGGTACTGACATTTCTGAAGATTTTCTAAGTGAGGTGCTCCATATTTATTGGATGAATTCAGGGTTTCTCAGTCTTGGCACTGTTGACATTTTGGAATGGACAATTCTTTGTCGTCAGAGGCTAGCCTGTGCACTGTAGATGTTTAGCAGCGTCCCTATGACACAGGAATTCAGAAGAAGGAGAGAGCACATTGAGTTGAATTGTCAGAGAAATGTTCATGGAAAAAGACAGTTTGAAGGAAAGATAAGATTCGACTAGGCAGAAGGGCGAGCCCTGACTTTTACTAAGTATTCCAGATAGGAGAATGTTTGGAATAAGGTCAAGATAAACATGACATCTGAAGGAATGGTGGGGAGACCGGGCTGTCCAAATAAGAGAAACTGAGTTTTGTGAATCTAATGAGTGTGTGTATATGTTCTTGTCTATACATCCAGCATCTAAATACAGCATTTAGTATACGGTAGTGGTTGGGAAGAAATTACTACCATAGGATAGTGGGAAGTAAGACTCAAGATGTCCTTTAGGATTTCAGAAGGCCTGAATGTCAAGCTGAGGGCTTTGGACCTAGTGTACTGGTATCAAGAAGCATATTTTTGAGCCAGGGGTGGCAATAACAGTTGTACTTATAAAATACTATTTATCACGCACTCTTCCAAGCACCTTAACCATAATGCTCCCTTTACTCTTCAGCAGACCTATGAACTAGGTACTATTATTGCATTCCACTCCAATTTACAGGTGGGAAACAGAGGCACAGGGAAGTTAGGAAACTTTCCCACGGTCATACAGCTCTTAGGTGGCAGAGCTGGGATTTGATACTTGGATGTGGTCAACGTTCATGTTCAGACTCATAACCATTATACTACACTGACTCTTAGTGATGTTTCGTAAGATGATCCTCACCAGGGGACCACTTCTCTTTACCATCTATGTATCTATAAGTCAGTAGCATGAATGAGCTAGTAAAGACCTGGGATTAAGAGTTTAAAAGTTACCTAATTTCTATCTCCAATATATTGTTTCCACTCTCCTCCTCTGCCCTGAGGTCTTCTCTTTGTACCTGATAATAACAAGGAGGGCAGAGAAGTAACTACCATCTTTAACACACTGGTGCATTTGGTTGCTACTTAGTAATCAGGGAGATGATTTAAAACATGAGACATCTTCACAAATGCCAAATTTAGTATCTTATGATGGCATTTAAATACTGCTTAATCTCTGAGTCCAAGGGGATGCTGATTTCTAAGGCCACATTTTATCTTGAAAGTATAGGAAGCAGGCATTGAATCTTCATCTGCATCAAAAGATTTTCAGAAAATCCAGAGCTCCTAGAAGGTGTGTGGTGCCGAGAGCTGTGCCTGACTTCAGGAAGATCCTCTATATTTAATTGTTAGATGAACAAGTAAAATTATAAAGGGAACAGTACTCAGACTTAAAAGATGTGCACTCGAAGCTACCCCCTGCATCTACAGGCCATGTGATCTTGGGTAAAGCACTTGATCTCTCTGAGTCTTGGTTTCCTTATCTGCTTGGTGGGGATAAGAATAACTACAAGGTGGTGGTGGGGAAGAGTCAGTGAATGAAAATGAGATCATTGTATACAAGTCATCCAATAAACTAGTGTGGAAACATCAGAACCATTTTTCATAGCCCTTTCATCAGGGCAAACCTCAGTACCTCTCTTCTTTGCTTGTACAGCCAGTGCCCAAGCAGTAGTTGCCAATCCTCTGTCAGGCCTTAGTAACCTAACCCTGCTATTCTACCTGCCATGGTAACATTTGACTAGGTGTATCAGGGGGATACACATGACTTTAATACTTTTAGTTATTTTTGAGAAAATATTTTATCAACAAATGACAGACAGATGACAGAAATATTATTTTCATTGGGGCACCATGGAAACACATTCAATTTCTAATCTTTGAAATGTTTGATAAATCCTATTTTGATAAGCCAGAGGGAAGAAGCAGAGTAGAAAAATGAGGAATTAACAGTATTGGTGTGCAGATTCTGTCACTTTACCTTTAGCTGGTGGAACCAAGGCAGTCAGAAGGGACCATCGGGTGTCACATGATTCAGGGGTTTGCATGCCAGCTCTGCTGCTTATTAGCCATGAGATCCTAGCTCAACCTCTCACAGGGTGGTTGTAAAAATTAAAGTAATACATAGCATCTGGCATGTGGTAGGCAATCTTAAATGGTAGTTTTATTTTGCTCTTAAACCTCATAAACATTTAGAGATTCACTCAACCTGGAGACCCTACAGACAACTGCCAATAGAGAGCCAACATGCTGTAATGGAATGGGCTAGAAGTGTAGGCAGAGGCCACAGTGTGGTGGCCCTTGCTGTGCATAATTTTTTATAGACAATTAGAAGCCCAGTGCACAAAATTCGTGCACTGGAGACGGGGTGAGGGGTGTCCTTCAGCTCAGCCTGTGCCCTCTCGCAGTCTGGGACCCCTCGCTTTTTACCGCCTGTTTGCTCGCTGCTCCTTACTGCTCAGCTCGCTGCTCCTTAGCGCTGCCACAGAGGCGGGAGATGCTCCCACCACTGCACTAGCCAGCCATGAGCCCAGCTTCTGGCTGAGTGGTGCTCCCCCTGTAGGAGCACACTGACCACCAGGAGGAAACTCCTGCATTGAGCATCTGCCCCTCGTGCTCAGTGCGCATCATAGCAACAGGTCGTTCTGGTCGTTCCACCCTAATGATCGCTTAGGCTTTGATTATATAGACTGGAGGCCCAATGCATGAAAATTTGTGCAAGAGTAGGCCTTCCTTCTCCCAGCTGCTGGCACCGGCTTCCCTCTGGCACCCACAGGCACCCAGTACCTGGCTGGCTTCCCTCTGGCCCTGGTTTCTTCAGGAAGGATGTCTGGAATGATGTCTGGTCTAATTAGCATATTACCCTTTTATTATTATAGATAGGAGCAATTGAAAGTGTTTTAGGAAGGGAGTGATAGGAAGTGATCCATTTTCAACTCATTTGCACAAAATAACTACCACTATTCTCCTCCCTTCCTTCTTCTCTCTCCTTACTTACTTCTTCTAGCATTTCTATTGTTAAGTTTTTGTTCCCATTAAATAATTTAATTCTCAAAACAATATACTGATAAATGCATTATTACTACCTGCATTTAACCAATGAGGAAATGGAGGCTCACATAATTTGACCAAAATACATCACTGGTAAGAGGCATAACTTTTACTTGAGCCCAAATCTTAGTATTACAAGCCTTGTCCTATTTCTTCCATACTCTACCACCATAATAGGAAAATGAAAACTAGTATGAAGCTTGTGTGTCATATACCCACCAGGGAAAAATACAGACTAGCCCCAAACACCTTTCTTTCAGGCCATAAAAATAACCATTAGACTCGGACTAACCTTATCTTTTAGTTTTGTTTCAGTGCTATTTATTTAGTGATTGCTCTCTAAGTGTCTTTCTGGTGGCTATCATTTCATTTACTGACCTACTGAGAAAATAAGTAATTTCAAACTGTTATTACTTCACAAGATAGCATTGTCTTTTTAAAATAATATAATTTTATTGATTTCAGAGAGGAAGGGAGAGGAATAGAGACATAGAAACATCAATGATGAGAGAATCATTGATTGGCTGCCTCCTGCACGCCCCCTATTGGGGATCAAGTCCGCAACCTAGGCATGCGCCCTTGGCTGGAATCAAATCTGGGACCCTTCAATCCGCAGGTCAATGCTCTTATCCACTGAGCCAAACCAGCTAGGGCTAGCATTGTCTTATAATTGGGCCAATTTTGTTCTTGGCCCAATGCTTTAAGAATGTGTGTTTTTCTGGACCCATGTCTATTGTAGATAGTGTTCTGAACACTTTAGTGTCACTATTAAATCCCAATTTAGTTGAACAGTGCTACTAAATCCTGGTTAGTTTTTCATAGGGTTCACTGCACAGAAATGGGGTGCCTCTTGTCAACTATAGACAATAGATTTCAATTCTCCATCCATGCTTTTAGAACTCAATGAAACTCTGGTCTTGTGAGGTCTAGTTTCACACTTTACAGATAGAACATGGAGGCCCAAACAGGGAAATGGAGTAGTGCAAAGTCTGGAGGGAGGGAGTGGTCGAACTCTAAGTCTAACTTAGGTGACCTAGTTCCTGGTTGCCCTTGTGACTCTAACAATTTCCCAATTTGCAAATTGTTAGAAATGCAGAATTGGGAGCCTCACATGACTTAGTGAATCAGAATCTGAATTGTAAGATACCCAGGTGATTTATATGCACATTAAGGTTTAAGAAAAACTGGTTTTATTGAGCTTTTGCCCTTTAAATTATCTTTTATTAAATTTATTGAGGTGACATTGGATAATAAAATTATATAGGTTTCAAGTGTACAATTCTATGACACATCATCTGCATATTGCATTGTGTATTTACCACCCACTCGTGGTATTTAGTTTTGTAGGTATGTGCAGGTGTGTGTGTATGCATGTATAGGCAAGAGGGGAAGCAAGGGAAGAGGGGAAGGGAAAGAGAAAGTGAGAGAGAGAAAATGACTGACTGAATCTGGGGAAGCATGAGCTGGAGGTAATAAAATGTCCACTTGGTGAACAGCCTAAGTGCCCATCAGTAGATGAATGGATTAGAAAACTGTGGTACATCTACACGATGGAATACTATGCTGCTGTAAAAAGGAAGGAACTCTTACCATTTGCAACGTCATGGATGGAACTGGAGAGCATTATGCTAAGTGAAATAAGCCAGTCAATAAAGGAAAAATACCACATGATCTCACTCATTCATGGACAATAGAGACCATTATAAACTTTTGAACAATAATAGATACAGAGGCAGAGCTGCCTCAAACAGATTGTCAAACTGCAGCGGGAAGGCCGGGCAGGGTTGGGGGGCAGGAGGTAGGGGGGTAAGAGATCAACTAAAGGACTTGTATGCATGCATATAAGCATAACCAATGGACATAAGACACTGGGTGATAGGGGAGGCTAGGGGACTGTCTAGGGCGGGGGGATAAAATGGATACATATGTAATACCCTTTGTAATACTTTAAGCAATAATAAAAAAAAATTAAAAAAAAAGAAAGAAAAAAGAAAAAAAAATGTCCACTTGGTGTCCTTAAAACACTTGACAAATGGGGCTGGCATTTAGGAGTGAGATCCAGGGAGGGATTAAATCTGCAGGGCATCTCTAAATAGGTGGCAGAAAAAGGGTGGGGGAAACAAGATCACCCAGGGAGAGGAGAAAGCACCGAGGAGAAGCTGGCAGGTCCAGCCAAAAGAGCAGAGGCCAGGAGTTAGCATGAGGACCTTAGTGTCCAAGCCAAGGAGAAGTCTAATTGTTTGGGTAATGTTGTCAGATGACAAAGAAAGATTAGAGAGATTAAAAATGAAAAATTTCCCTTGTGTTTGATAGCTAATAAGCCCCTGGTTATTTGACCAGGGCCCTAGCTTAAAACAATGTGTGTTCAATTCCAGAACCTTTTTTTTTTGGGGGGGGGGGGGATGTTTCAAATACTAACCTCAGGTCATTCTTGTCTATGGTGGCAGAACCTTGTGCCAGCAAATGCCTAATCTGCCATGTTCTGCTGTGCTGCTCCTGGTCTCTCTCTTGTCTCTCTGTCTCTGACTCCCTAGCTCATGACTTGCCTGTTGGTTGCTGAACTCAACGTCCTTCCTGACGCTTTTTCTGCTCCTTTGTATGTTTCCTTTTGCAGACCCTCAGGGCCTCCCTCCTAATTTAGGTTTGATTGAACTGATCTCCACGATCAAATAATTTCTCTTTTCCTCAACTCCCAATAGATATTCCTCAAGTTGAAATTATTTGAGCTAGGTCCTCACATACAACAACGGGGCACCAAACGCTATGTATGACATCTCAGTTTAATGTGATAGGAATGTAGCTCCTTTTAGAGTAAGATGTGAAACTAGGCCTACTAGTGAATAAGTAAGAAATTCCTTTTCACATTTTTTCTTAAATCACCCTTCACTTTTTTCAAAAGTCTTGGCCAAGTGTGGTCTCAGTAGAATTCTTTTGTAAAAAGCTTGGAGACTGTTTGTCAGAGCTGTATCATTTTTTTGTCTTGTTAGTGATCACTTGCCTTTCTATAATCCCATATTTTTCTTGGTTTTATTCAAGTTGGCTAACTATTAAAAATAGAACTCCTTGAGATTGCACCTTAAAGTCCTATCAGAATACAGCAAAAGAACATCATAGAGCAAATGTCAGACACTGAGGTAAGAGGACAATGAACTTTCCTACCTAGATTTCTTATTGTCTCTGGTGGGCCAATTAAAAGTTGACCATTGATGAGAAGAAAGAAATATGAAGGTACAAAAGGGAGAGTGGAGGGAGAGGTGTTTAGGTAGCTCTTAGTCATAAACCAAGCTAGAACAGTTTGTTTACTTTTGGGGGTTGTTTTGTAGTTTTTGTTCTAAGGTACTTTAAATGGAGAGCGTGGTAAAGTGACCCCAGGAAGAAGTCCATTGCAGTCATACAAGATGGAAATGCCTGGCTCAGTAAAGTGAGAAATTTCTCTTGCATTGGGTAACTGAATATGACATCTAGAAGCTATAAAGAGTGATTTAGTTGTGCCTCTACTGTTATGAGAATAACATTGATGAAGCAGGTTTTGTAACTTGAGCTCATTCTCCAAGTTGGTTACAAAATATTAGAACTCAGACAAGAGTGTGAAGACTAGTCAATAAGCTATATGGAGCCTTAAGGTCTTTGCAGAGTTGTTACCAAAGTTCGAATATGTTTGAGGTCCTTGACTCGCTGGTCATTAGCATACTGAAAGTATTCTGTCCCAGTCAGATTTGCAGTGGCGAGGAGAAAGCCAAACCAACCGGAACAGGTTTTCTCCCTTCATTTTGCCTCTTTCTCTTATCCCCTTGCTTGGCAGATGGACAGATGTGTGAATATAAATGCAAACCATTCTGACAACTGCTGTAAAGAAAGAGTTGCTTATGACGGACGATTAAGTATTTGTACTAAGAGAGCGTCTGTGCCTATGTATATAGAAGGTGGCTGAATAATGCACATAGCACAGCTGCTGTCATCACTAACAAAAACCCTGTGGTCATACAACATGGAAGGGCATGCAATTGATTTTTAAATATTCTAATAGGAAATACTTCCAGACAAGTGTCAGTTGAAAGTGAATATGGGAATATTCCTTAATAATTATGACAGTCTTACCTTTAATAGATCCAAATATGTCAGGCCCTGAGATGGGGCAGAAGAAGGACCAGTGTCTGGTCCTGGAGTGTCAGTTCCCAATGCTTCACAGCCAGGTTTTGACTGGTGACATCTGTTGTGTCAGTAGAGCATCCAAGATACAATGAGTCTGTATTTGGAAATAAGAGTATTAGTAATAGCAATAATGAAAGTAATAACAAGGTCTCTTTCTTGACAATGCACAGCTGAGCTGCTGCTGCTTAAATTCTTCCTAAAATGAGGTTGCAAATCTAGAGAATGACCTCCAGGCTCTGCTCTAAGCCGTGCTCTATCACTCCCTGTGCCTCCATACATGGCCTTTCCTCCTTGTTTCATTTGTTGTTGTTGTTCTTAATCCTCATCTGAGGATATTTTTCCATTGATTTGTAGAAAGAGTGGGAAAGAGGGGAAGAGACAGAGAGAGAGTGAAACATTGATGTGAGAGAGACACATCGATTGGTTGCCTCCCCCACGTGCCCTGAAAGGGGCCAGGGATGGAGCCTGCAACTGAGTATGTACCCTTGACTGGAATCGAACCCAGGACCCTTCAGTCCTCAGGCTGATGCTCTATCCACTGAGAAAAACCGGCTAATAGGGCCTTGCTTCATTTTCTGAGTACCATTTTAGACTTCTGAAGTGAGCTTTGTCATCCTTTCTAGGTGCCTGGGAACATCAAATCATCCTGGCTTTCCCAGTCTCTCTTGCATATGACCCAGGCTCCATCAGTCACATGAGCTTACTAGACTGAGAATAAGAAGCTAGGGCTTCTGAGGAGAGGACAGGTTCATCCAGTGCTGGAGGCAGCAGTGGACCAAGTCCTGTGGCCAAGTGGCTGGATCTATGCCCAATGGCCCAGCAGGGGTCTCTCCATTGAAGTAGTTCTACAATGAGAGTTGGATGTTATTCCTAGCTGCACAGCCTCTCATAATCTGTGAGCTTTCCTCTGATAAATTTATTTGCTGCTAAAAATAGAGAAATACATTTCCTAGGGTTTTGTGTGTGTGTGTGTGTGTGTTTGTTTTTTTTTTTGCAACTAAGAACCCTATGTGATATGCTCAAAATCCAGTGTAGAGACATCATCTCTGGGAAGCTGTCCCTAGCTCTTCTAGAATAAACCTATCCTCCCCCCGCAATGGACTTCTGTAGCTTCATTCAACACAGGGCATTGCCATGGCTTGTTTAGGGGTCCCGGTTCCCTTCTCCCATGTCTGGCACTGGGTCCGATGCGTTCTGGTCAAGCCAGGTCTCATTGTCTTGTTGGGATGGTGCCCATAGTGCTCTGCAAATGAGCTTGCACACTCTTACTTGGAGGGTGTGCAACAGGCATGGTGCCACTGTGAAGGAACTTTCCAGAAATCCCTGCCTTGTTTAGCCTTTCTTATTTAGGAGTCACACCTGCTCTGGTACTAGGTTCTCTCTTGGCCCCCAGCAGCACATGCTCTCACTTCATTTACATTTGTTAAGTTTCTTTATTGTTTTCCAGCCTTGCCAACTGCAATAAATACACCCCCTAGATAGCAAGAGGCCTAAATGAAATTGGACTCTAGTGCATCTATTATGGTTTGTTTTGTGGGGTTTTTTTTGGTATCAGTTTTTAACGGGTAGTAGAAATTTGATGTCACAGCTGAGGCCCATGATACTGAAGCAAAGATGAGTATTTTTAACCTTATCTCAGGTACTCACCCCCTCATGCTCTCATGGCAGGGGTACCAATTGCTGCCTCTCTCTGTGTGGGGGGTCCCTTAGTTTCCTGGTCTCTCTGCAGGTCTAAGGATTTTATACACTACTGGCCCTTGTTCTGTAATTATATCAACCCTTTCTGTGGGGTACAGACTGCCGTTTCTTCACTTATTCCCTTTCCAAAGCTGCTCTTCCGTTACCACCCAGAGTCAACCATACTTCATCTCATGAAGATTTTAAAAAAATCTATCTTCCCCTTTGGCAACATTATGCCATAAATAGTTTCCTATACTTATGAATAAAACATTCAAGGAGGGGGCTGCATTTATGGACGCTGTTGGTGACCAAGGCACTCTGTAACAAGCTAGGGTCCTTTACTTACTGTTTAAATATCTGTCAGTAAGCCTGGCATTTCAGGAGTGAACAAAAAAGGGAAGCTGGGGACCACCGGGAAGAAATGGAGCAATTTCACCTCGCCGTCCTCTTAATTAATTTCAAGGTGAAACTCAAAGGGGCCATGGAAAGGTGAAATGGAAATGAGACACGTGGAGCCTGTTCTATTTTTGTTTCCTGGACTTAATATATCTTAAAACTGGAAGGCAGGATCCAGGTGTTAGCACGGTATTAGCCTGGAGAGATGTGAGAGTGGAGGTCATGCAGTAAAAGGGCACTAAACTATGCATATTGCATGAGGGATTAATTGCCAGGAGCATGTGAGGAGATTTATGGCAGTTAATATCCAGAGCCTGAGCAAATGCCGACAAGGGAAAACCATCACATGTCTGCAAACAACGGAGGGTTCTAAGGCAACGGGTAGGAAAAGAGATTAGCTTCTTTCTTCATAATTGATAGAAGATGCTTTGGGGGAAAATCACCGAAGATGAATCATAATGCTTAATTTAGCCTAAATATTTTCAAATCTAAATTTTGAGCATTGCTCCTGGTAACAGACTGTTAAAAACATGTAGATAGGAGAGAGGCATCTTGCAGTGTTTCCTGGCCTGTGGTCCATCTTCTGATCAAGCTCACTTATTTTGTAAATCTGTAGCTATAGTGCTGCATAGTGAAGTTCAAGTTTATCGCCCAGAGCCCGAGGTACTATTAGAGCCTAAACACTAAATGGGAATTCAGTTAAGTTTGCTCCATCCTATGCACTAAAGCAGAAAATTAGAATCATTATTCTTGGAACAGCGTTTCTCACTTGCGGGTGGGGAGGGGCAGAGACAGTTCTTCCCCCAGGAGGATGCATCACATTCTCCCAGGGGTTGTACAAAAATACGTATTTAATAGTATACAGATTTTAAAATGGAAACATTACAAAAGCCATTCTTTTTATGATGTAAACTGCATTAGAAAAGCTAAAGACATTGTCTTGGCTGTTGAGGACATGTGAAAAATAAACTTTTTCTGCCTCTTGGTGATGCTATGATGGAGACAAGAGCACGGCCTTGGCATTATTTCTTCAAATAGGTTTTCAATATATTGCTCTCGCTCATCTTCTGGCACCCCTATAATTTGGATGTTGGTACGCTTGAAGCTGTCCCAGAGGCTCCTTACACTATCTTCGTATTTTCAGATTCTTTTTTCATTTTGCTTTTCCGGTTGGGTGTTTTTTGCTTCTTCGCATTTCAAATCTTTGGTTTGATTCTTGCGCTCCTCTGGTCTGCTGTTGGGAGTCTGTATAATATTCTTTATTTCAGTCAGTGTATGCTTAATTTCTAGTTGGTTCGTTATCACAACATCGAGGGTCTCATTAGATTTCTTGAGGATCTCACTATATTTATCGGCGGTCTCACCAGTCTTTTAGAGGGCCTTACTAAATTTATTGGCGGCTTCTAGACAGTTCTTGAGAGACCTTAAAAGTGTGGTTTTGAACTCTATATCCAGCATTCTGCTTTCCTCCATTTCTGTCATTTGTGTCCTGTTTCTTTGTCTCTGCATTTTTTATGCTTTCTTGGTGCGCCCCCTTGTGGTCTTTGTGCGCAGTCTTGTTGTAGTTAAGCCTTGATTGTTGTAGGTAATACTGGGGGGGGGGGTATTTCACCTCCAGGCTAACTGGCTGTGAGAATCAGCTGTGTCTGCAGTGGGAGAACTTCTGTCCTCTAGGGAGGTGCTAATCTAGCCTTTGCCTGAGGCTATCCAGCAAATGCCTCTGTGCAAGGCTTGGGCAGGGCAGGTCCCAGGGGATCAACAGGGCGGGCGGAGCGAGCAGTTATGGCTGCTCTCAGTCCCGTCCCCAGAGGCTCTGCCTCTCAGGTCCCAGCAACTGCTGCAAACCTCGGAGAGAAAGATGCCCCCGAGTTCTGACTGATGCCAGACAGTCCCACTTCTCCCGTTTGAGTCTGGGTCCCCAGAGACTCACCCGGAACTGGAGCTCAGAGCCTGAGACTCCCTCCAGATTGAAACAGACAACCGTGCCCTCAGCTGCCAGCCCGCTCCACACGCACCTCCGCACTTTTGTATTTTACTTCCGCACTGCGCCTCCTCTGAGTCTCGGTATGCTTTTCTCTTTCCTTCTAGTTGTAGAATTTCCCCCCAGCCAGCCTTCCTGTGGTTCTGGGTGATGTCCGTTCCATCTTTTAGTTGTATTTTTGAAGTGGTTGTGCGAGGCAGCAATCTCCGGTGTTTACCTATGCCGCCATCTTGGTTTCTCCTCAAGAGCACGGCCTTGGATACGTGCTGTGGAGCAGAAGCTGCAGGGAAGGGGCAACATAGACATGTTCATCAAGAAAGAGCCTAGTTTAAAAAATGTTGGGAAACATGGTCTTATAACAGGGTCCCCTACCATTGGTCCCATAACCAATGCCATGCTTATCCCTCATTTAACTGGAAAATTCAATTGAATAGAGACTTCCTGACCATTTTGATAAGTAGGAGATCAACTGTTACCATCTGATATATGTGTGTATATATATATTTGGCATTCATTATTTTTGGTAGTAAAGAGACCTGACATTCAAACAATGGTGTGTTAAAATCAGAGGGGTTCTTTATGGCCCTGCAGAGTTCTCCCACTGCTGGGGGCGGTTTGCTGGTAGGGAAGAAAGAGGAATTATTGAGAACAGATGTCCCTTTTGATATGATTTGTAGCAAACTAGAGTAATGGAGCACTCATTAATGCATGGAACCGGTTACAACTCTTCTCTTGCTTTGCTTGGAGGAAGCACACAAGTGAGAAATGCCTTTTCTCTCATCATTTCATGTCTCACCAAGCTTGTTAGGAGAAGAAATGACATCAAGACATTTTGTTAAGTGTTAAATTTTTTTTTCTGCTTCCAAATCTAGCCCTGTTTAAGGTTACAAAACCATCAAAAGAATTTGAGACATGGAAGAGAAGGATGTAAATGCGTAATTATCAGATAGTTTGAAGAATAGTGGTTTCAACTGTGTTTTCCTTAAAACTCCAAGAAGTCATGCCAAAAGTAAAATGCATGGTTAATCATCCAAGAATTTCCATTAGCTAAGTTTGCAAGCAGAATGTTACATTAGCTTTAAGAACCCATATTTGTCTTTTTACCTTTTTAAATTTCAAGACAGTAATTTTAGTGAAAATCCTTTTTAAATGTCCTTTTGATGAGAACATCTGCTGTTTGGCAGGAATGTGTCCTCCGATAAGCATGCGAAGCCGTTTGGCAAGCCTTCCATTAAATGCAAGATGGAAACTATGCTTAGGAGGGCTCTGTGCTTATTCCTGGGTTTCTCGACTTATAAAAGAAGAGGAAGCCAAAAATGTTAACAAAGAAATTAAAGAAGGGGGGGGTGATTAATGGTCATGAAGTAGACTTGACTTGGGGTGGTAAACACAGAATGCAATACTGTATACGGATGATGGATTATAGAAGTGTACACCTGAAACCTATATACTGTTATTTACCAATGTCACCTAAATAAATTCAATAAAGAAAAAGAAAAGACACTAAAAAGGATCTGAATTCAAATGCCAAGGCCAAAAATTATATTGTGTGTATAATCAGGAGAGAACGAGAGACTGACATTGCCCTGTGAGAACTTACAACAGTGTTTTGTCAGTAATGTTCTAAAGAATACTAATAGCTATTTCATGAAAAATGACCACTCCCATGAATAGTTAAGTTATTGTTAGCCATCCTGGCATAGGAATGGCTTCCAGGAATGCTCCTCACACTGACTATGCCAGGTATTGTGACACGAAGATGCAGGATGGACTTCACATCACAATGCTTATGTGTCCTGCTGTGTCTGGCCCTGGAAATATGTGGGCAAGTCTTACCGGAAGGGGCTGGAAGCTTGTGTGTGGAATGCTTTTCCCGTCAGTGGACATGAAACACTGTATTCAGTTCTCATTGATGCCCACTCAAAACCATCAATAACATCAAACAATACTTCATCACTCATGCTAGAAAATGGCTCTATTTTTTTTCCCTACAAAGACTGATACTATAAAATTGCTGTCATGTGAAAAGGCAATTAAAGAGAGCAGCAAAAAGCTTACGAAGAAAGTATTACAGAAGCAGATCAAGCAGCTACTTAGTAAATGTATGTATTTTTTTCTGGATTTGGTGATGATTATGATATTTGTCAATATTTTAAAATTTAAAATTTCTTGGAATCTCTCCTTTTTAAGCTTGAATCCATATTGAATTTTGTACCTAATTTCCTATTTATATTTTTTCTTTTTTAAAAAATGCCCCCCTGCCCCCCAATTGTATAAGATTCAGGCCTCCTAAAACCTGGATTTATAACTGTGAATATCCTGGTTTATAATGTTAAATCCCAGACCTTTTGCCTTTCTTGCAGCATCTGTAAAGGCCCTCTCAAGGAAGAGATTTCTAAAGTATCTCTGAGCAGCTCATCTGTTCTGTCAGCTTCCTCATTGTTCACACAATTTTCCATTAGTTAGTCTGGTGTGGATTTGGGCTCTGACAGGGCTCATGATGAAATAGTTCATCCAATATTTGGTCCTCGGTGCTGTCCAAAGGGATGAATGCAACATAATTTATCAAGGGGAAATAAGTCCTGTTAATTCAAATGAGGCTAAATAAGAGTAAATCTTTCTTGTTCTTAGAGACAATAACTGAACAAAATAAAATGGAAAAGGACATAAGGGCTGTCCATCACTAATAAAAGAAGTAGTCTCGTTGGCATGGGTTACTGATGTGTTTCAGTAGAGTCTCATCTTAACTATCATTTGAAATATATTTACAACAACAACCAAATAGACTGTGCAATTCATCATTCAGCTGCTGTTTGCCCTCAGAACATCATGGAACCATAGTTCTCTCACTCTCAATGAGTGATTTCTCTCTGGGGCTTGGCGAGAACTCAGATTCTCTTCGTACAGATATCAATCTTAATTGAACATACATAACGACAAAACACAGACAATAGAACAGAGAGGAAAGGGCAGCTAAATTACACTGCTTGAGTGAGTTTCACCTCAACACTTGCTGGAGGGGAGAAGCCAGTGGGTGATGGAGGTGCTGCTTTCCCATGGATGAGAGACTCTGGAAGTCATGGCCTCAAATTAGAATTCTGAGTTCTCCCATACTGTGTACCCAAGGACTTGGAACATCAGAGAGCCCACCTGGGCTGTGAATACATTGAGGCTGCTGACTCCTCTTCACCATGATATCCAAAGCCTCCATCTAGCCTTCCCTACTTCTCTCTCCACTAAACACCCTAACTTCTTTTTAGAAAAACATTATTTTCGTGCTTGTGTTGTATTAGTTATTACAGTGCCTGTCATTTGGTGGGTACTCAAACATTTACTGAATTAATGATCGTGGTTATTTTGCATTAATGATAGCAAATACAATTTGAAATTAATGATAATGATGGAAATTATATAACAAAGAGAACAATAGTAGGTACTGTATATCAAATGCCAAACACTTTTCATATATTGTCTTTTTGGAATCTTCACAGAAACTTGATAAAGTAGTTATAATTTTTTAAATTTAAATTTCAGAACAGTGAGATGCAGGAAAATTAAGTAATACTTTCAAAATTATGTAGCTAACATCCTTTTTTTTAGAGGAGGGAATCTAGCATTTTTTGAACATTTATTTTCTATAGAATAATATGTTTTATATATCATAACTACTATATTTAATATAGTATAATGCATGTGTATATATGCCTAAAATTTGAATATTTTAGCATATTCTCTGGATAGCATATTCTGTTTCTCTTATCATAATGTAAGCTCAATGAAGACAGAGATGGCTCCTAATTCATATTTGTATTCTCAAATACATATGGAATCTCTAGTCCAGTAAATTCATTAATGGACCTTTGTTTTCTCTTGAAAAAGCTTTCTGTGCATTTTGTCTGGTGGGTGTTTGAGATTAGCAGAATGTTCAGGAGTCTTGACGTAAGGCAGAATGGCTCAATTATATTTCAAGAATTTAATGTCAAGCATTTAATGTCCAATACTGTGCAGAAAGACTTAAAATTAGAAATGGCGAGATGCTTATTTCCAGTGCAAAAGTGGACATAAATTAACTGTGTAACTGGGAAAAATGTTAATTCATTAAATGGGTCATAGCTTTGCATTGGACTTATCTATTTGTGTACTCAATGGTTAGGTTCTTGAAAAGTGTCTTACCTTAGCACAGGTTTCCCTGAAAATGGAGCTTGAATGAAGAGCTTGAAGGCAGGTGGTTTATATGGGAATATAATTCCGGGGACAGAAGTGATGAACAGAAAAGGGTAGCCAACACAATGACCACTGTCATGGGTGATTTGTTGCTTAACCCTGTGGGGGAAAATATGTCTAAGAACCATTCACGTGAAAGAAGAAAGGAAAAACATTTGTCCATTGGCGCCTCTCTCCATTGATCAAGGGTGGCCCTTCATGATGTTAAATCTGCTTCTGGATTGTGATAATAGGGGAGGATTCCTGAGTGATAAAAACACAACAACAAACAACCCAGGTTGCTGCAGCCCTGACTGGGATGGAAGATGAACCTGAGAGAGTTTTCAGTGGTATTCAAGAAATATCAGATATAATTAGGTAATTAAAAATGCTTTTATCAAGATTGATTTACAGTTAAAATGAAAATGCTTATGTCAAGATTGATTTACATTTAAAATAAAGAAAAAGCAGAAAATATTGAGCAGGTTAACACAAACAAATCACCAGCACTTGGGAAAGAAGTAAATTTTTAAAAATTATGATACAAAAGTCTTTAATAATGTCCAATTGATCCCACCTAGTAGCTAGGTTAGTGTCTACCTTCTACATTAAAGTAATTTTTGAATATGAAGTTTTTGTCAGAAGCAATAGCAAGTTCAAGACAACGATGTCCTGACTTAATGCCTCTCTCAATAATGATGCTGTCATTGTCTATTCTTGTTTCACCACGATGTCCCACTCACCTGGTGTAGATGAGATCTTTACTTTTTTAATCAAAGTAAAAATTGATAGGTTTTTGCTACTTCTTTATCCCCGGAATGCTAACAAATGTTTTCTAGTGTAATATACTTAACTCAAAACTCATATTTTAAATTTGTACATTAAAATAAACCACTGGGAATACATGTGAGTTCATAAGCTATAAGCTCTGTACATCTGAACAGTGCAGAATAACATGAAAACCGGGGATACTCTTGAAGGTGAGGAAGTCACCTTGCATCATGGTATGGATGTGTTATGCTGTTTTTATTTCATGACCTAGCAGTCTTCTTGAACAGTACTGCATTTTAATATAGTCTACTGACTAAAATAATCTGCCTAGAGATTTGATACTGAATGTGAGATCTCTACAGGATCATTTTAGGTAGGAATCCTGATCTACCATTCTAATATCTTGTTTAAGCCTAGGGCCCTGGAGTGCTGGATAGAACTTACCATAAAATTGTTAGACTCAGAGGGGTTATTCAGAGAGAAAGAGAAAATACTAAAAAAGCAACTTGCAACAACCGTACAAGTGAATGATGGAGAATATCTGAGGAAGAAACCATAAATTTTCAGATCATAAAATACACTGAATATAAAGTAGAATCAGTAAAATATATACCAATTGCTAGTCACAGTAGTGAAAATGAAAAGTGTCAAGGATAAAGAGATAATGTTAAAAAGCTATGAGAAGGAAAGAAAGATTGCTTTCAAGAAATAGCAATTAGATAAATGGTAGTTTTTAGATAAAGAAGAATGAATTTGGGAAGAAAGTAGAGTGATATTGACCAAGTACTAATGGAAATTAGTTCTTAGCCTTGACTTTTATACCCAGTTAAATGATCATTACAGAGAGAGTGAAATTGAAGGTATTTTTAGGCATACAAAAATCAAACCCACAAAACTTATTTAAAGAACTATTAACGGATAAATTTCATAAAGAGAAGAAATAGGATGTGATGACACAAATACTGTAAAAGTTAGCTAAAGACCATAAAAAAGGTTAACTACTTAAACTTTTTTTTACATTAAAAGATAATTATAGAATTCTAAGCAAAAATGACTTAGGGTACGAAAGCATATTGTTTTTGTAGTTTGGGATAAGGAAGAGATACTGAGTAACTTTAAATTTTTATAAGAAAAACTAGGGGATTACAGACCAAGAAGGCAACGTCTATCTAGTGCCCCAACTTTTAAGGTTGCCACCTCAGGAACAGTCAATTATATCACTTAACAGGAAGCTAATGGGCTTGCATTCCTGAGTCTCATGGGACTATAGCAAACAAAGATAGCTCACAGTGGCTATCCCCCCAGGGCCCAATACAGAGGTTTGACTGCATGCCTTACAAGCCACTGCCTGAGGATCTAGCATCTGATTGGCATACTGGTATATATAGGTTCTGGCTGTGGTCTGACCTGGAGTCTGAAAGACCCAGTGAATGCTTCCCCTGCCTTCTCCCTTTAATTCTCTGCAACAATGAAACTATCACCAGCATCTCCCTGGAAGGAGCTTGTCCACACACCTAGCATCCCAACTTTTACAGCTACCATCTGCGGGATTGGTCCCCAAATCACCCTGCTCTGATAGCCAACAAAGCTTGTCCTAGACGGATCTACAGTTAAAAGTTGGGGCACTAGATGCTGTCATCTTGGCCGGACTGAATTTACCTTTATTCCTGACTATTTTCTGTATGCTGCATTTAGTCTTATTTATGGCAAATAAGGCATTAAAAAATGAACTTAAATCACGAAGATATAAAAAAAGCTACATATGCTTAAAAAACTCTGACTTCAGATCTCAGTTGCTATCACAAAGGGGTGAATGGAATTGCAACCGCTACCTTTTTTATATATAATAAAAATATAGCCTGTGTTATAGCTATCTATCTATCTATCTATCTATCTATCTATCTATCTATCATCTATCTATCACAGTTCCCCACTTATGGTCCAGTGAACTTTGGTCAGTTTGGGGATAAGTACTAAAGGTGGGGAGGGGCAAGTTATTTTATAGCCCACTGTCCCCTTAGAAGTTGACTTACACATCCACAAACTGCCTTCTTGTATACAACTTACTTCTTTTCTTTGTTCCTGAACCTTGGGTCTGGTTTTTATTGTACAAATTTCACTTGGAGTGAAAGCTTAAGCTATTCTGACATAGGAAATTTAGAATCATTTCATCTCTGGCTGGGAGTGACTCGTCATTTTAACCTGTCAGATAAAAGCCTATACACTTTTGTTAACAATAGGGCTTGCAATTGCGTACTTGCTACCCAAATAAGCTTTCTCCCTTCCAATGTGAATCAAGGAATAATCATAGTCAAAACCATAATAAAAAATCCATCTCTCTTGGTAAAGATTCTGATTCCTGTAGTTTTTATGCACAGTCTTCCCACTGTTACATAAATTGGGTTAGTGTTTCATCTTTTATCTTACATTTCCCAAGTTCCTGTGGGTTAGAAAGAGGAGAAACATTTCTCTGTGGGAGTGGAATAAAAGTAAAATTCACTTTTATCTTCTACCTTTCCAGAAATTATTTTGGCAAAACCCCCAAAGTTCCTAGGACCTGCTGAGCTCAATCGAGCAGGTGTCTATAGTGGATAATGACTATTTTCTCAGTTCAGTTAAAGGTGTTATTATTTCGCATCTCTGCTGAGAGCTACCAAGAAATGAATGAAGATTCTTGACTTTGTCTTTGTCTTCAAGATCCAGTGAATAGTTGCTGCCTGGGAGGTGAAGCAAATGAGAAATCAGCAAATGGTTATATTAAGGAGGCAGAAGTAGGGGGTAGTTATAAGGTGACATCAGTGTGGCTTCATAATGCCTTAAATCTATATACTGTGGGAAAAATTGTTCTTATCATATCAAAGATAAATTGTTCACTCTTTGGTGAAACCTCATTTATTCTTTTGAGTATTTTTCTTACCAATAATCTCACTCAAGGCCTGTGAGGGAAGGAGGCATCTTCCTTTGCCTGTTATGAAAGAAAATTATTTCTTAGCTTTCAGGGTATTCATAAAGAAGTAGTAACACATTCAATGTGGTTATAATTGATTCCATAGAGATTTATTTGTTATAGTTCTTCCTCTCTCACTTCTCCTTCCATTACTGGAAGATCTTGGACAAACAGAAATGAGTGCTCAATGTAGGGGCCCTAGTAGCCAGCATATTTGGTCTTTAAGTTATTTTCCGAAACTGTCCTCGGGGTACTTTTGTGAACCTAGAATATGAGTCAGAAAATCTCAACAATAAAGCTCAAGCACCCAGTCCTTAATGAAATGAGCCCAACCTGCAGGAGTAAGTAGAGGAAAACTTATGCCATGAGTCTAAGGAAGCCAAAGGAAAGCAGACTGGTCTGGCATGCTCCCCAGTATGAGAGAGGGAGTCGGCACAGGTGACCTGAAATTCACACTCCAGAGGCTGCGTGGGGCAGGAAGTGGCTATCAAGAGCATGAGTTTAGAAAAGCAGAAGAGAGAGCTATTGAGATTACAGAAGTCTGTGCAATTAGGGTGTAATTCCTCTCTTATGACAACCTCTTCCATAAAGTTACTCCATTTCTATTTGATGGTGTAAGTCAGTGACGGCGAACCTTTTGAGCTCAGTGTGCCAGCATTTTGAAAAACCCTAACTTAACTCTGGTGCCGTGTCACATATAGAAATTTTTTGATATTTGCAACCATAGTAAAACAAAGATTTATATTTTTGATATTTATTTTATATATTTAAATGCCATTTAACAAAGAAAAATCAACCAAAAAAATGAGTTCGTGTGTCACCTCTGACACGCGTGTCATAGGTTCGCCATCACTGGTATAAGTCATGGTGTGGAACAAAAATGGTAGCCCTAGTTGTCTGGCTCAGTGAATAGAGCATTGGCCTGGGGACTGAAAGGCCCTAGGTTCAATTCCAGTCAAGGGCACATGCCAGGGTTACAGGCTCGATCCCCAGTTCTATCTCTCTCTCCCTCTCTCTTCCTCTCTGAAATCAATAAAAATACATATTAAAATTAATTTAGAAAAATGGTAATCAAGGCAACAAAAGCATAACCAGGAAAGTCTGGGGAAGAAAGGCTGAGCATTTTCAAGGATGAGGGTAGGACTTTTTCACAGATTGGCCATGTCTCTGAGGACATGGCTCAAGTTGATGTACAAGTTACACCTGGAGTCCACCCAGGATCTCTGAACTATAGAGGAAGTAGTCAGCCACATGTTGGACTAGATTGCTCCTCTAGGACTGGGCAGGATCTATGCACTCCACCATGCGTTATGCATGCCAGACACAGTTTTGAGGGGAGGAGCCCAACTCAGGGTTTTCCTGAGAATATAACTTCAAACTTGGAAGAAAGTTGTAGAAACCATTCCTTGGTCATCATGGAAAGTCGTCATTTAAGAGTTGATGTTCAGCCGGAGAGCTGCATTTATCATTTATGTGAGCTTATTCGGTTGTTTCTAGACACTGACTCCCAGCACACCTCTTAAAGTCTATCGTTGCCTTTCCTTTGAAACCATGTTTAAAAGAGATAGGCTTGTCCTACACTGTGTACACTAGTTGCTGAATTTATCTGTACTCCTAATGGTTTTGTATATGCTGCATTTAGACTTACAACATAGCAGACATTTCTAAAAATGAAATTCTCAACAAATCATGGAGATATATAAAAGCTACATATGCTTAAAAAGCTCTGAATTCAGGTCCCAGTTGCTGTTACAAAGGGGGGAGTGAAATTCCCACGCACCCCCCTTTTTTTCTGAAGGATGTATTCTTTCCATCATTTCATTCCCATTGTATCTTCTCTCACCCAGGTTTCATGACCTCTTCTTACCTGAGCAACAGCTCGCAATGACAGCTCATTCATTGCAGAATAAAGACCAAACATGTCACCTGGAGTTCCTGGCCCTTCCACATCTGACCCAAACCCCTCATTTTCTGCAATTCTATTGTGCATCCTTTGCTTCAGCGCGGTGCTTCCTATAGTACCTGTGTTCCAGAGAGCAATACATCTTCCCTCTTATGTCCCCTGTTCAGGGCGGCCCTCAGGGAGAGGAAGCTGAGTAGGTGGGCCTCTGGGCCCCCATCTCTGATTCAAATACAGCAGTTCTATTTTGCTCATTGGGGTTCCACATAGGATTTTGTTTTAAATAACGGTCCCATGGATTTATAAAGCTTAACAACCATCACTTTTCCAGGCAAAAAAATGAGTCCTCTGTTGTTTCCAGTCCATGCTCCAAACCTTCCCATGCCTAAGTGCTCGTGTTGGGGTTTCCCAGGATCGTCTTCACACGTGGAGATTTTGTAGTGAATAGTACCAATAAGATGGTTTTACCAAAGGGGAAAACCATCACAGCTAGGAAGGTGTGTGCACAGAAGACATCCCCCTAGAGAGCTTATTTCTCCTCCACCTACATGTCCTTTCATCTCTGTTCCACGTGTTTGCTAATGCTGTGCCCTCTTCCTGAAATGCTCAGCCTTTTATCTCCACATAGCCAAGGTATACCCATCCTTCCGGCCCAGGTCAAATTCCCCCTCCACAGAAAGCTTTTGAAAGCCACAGTTGAATGTAATCTCCCTCCCTCTCACCGTATCTTTTTATTTCTTCCCCTGTTCTTTTACTTAGGTCTTCCCACATGGGGTAACCCACTTAGTTACTTACTTTCCAGGCTCTTTCGCCACCACACTGTGACATCTGAAAGGCATGATCTAATTTTGTGCTTGCTTATTCGGTGCCAGTTGTCGCAGCCCATCTTCAAATGGGTTAATTTAAACAGCCCATTTGACCAAGTTTTAAAATTCATGATAACTGCAATTGCTAGGTTGACTGCATCAACTGTGACACATACTCTGTGCACAAGAGCACATTTTAACCTTCTGAGAGCTCTTGGAGCAGCTAATGTAATTCCCTCCAGTTTCGGGAATGACCTTTCACAGTGATCCACGAGGTCACTGAGAGGCCATAAAACTCCCTCTCCCGCTAGTTATATTTACAGCGTGGTCAGGAAGGACATGCTTTCCCACTGTGTTGAGGAGGCTTCAGGGCAGGTATGGGCATTATTAATAAGCCTGTTCAAGGTTTATGCCAGCTCCCTTTTGGAAACAATGATTTGTACTTCATTCTAAGCCTGTAGTTTCTTTTTATTTATTTATTTATTTTCCCCAGTAAGATTTATATGTAATTCTACCTACTAAATTATTTTTGCCAGGCAAGGTTTTTCTCACTCTGCAAAGGGCTTAGAAAATTTGTAACCAAGCTTTATTTCCCATTTTAAGAACGAATCCTCCTGTTCCTGGACGTGTCCTTGTCAGTATCTGTGAGACAGAGATTGGGCGAGGATCTGTTTGACAAAAATGAACACAAGGTTTGTGGTTGATGACAATTAATTAGAAATATCACCAAAGCAACATGGATGACACTGACTCCTGAAAATAATGATAAAAACTCAAGTCCCCAGATTAGGGAAATAGTTAACCCAAATAACTCGGAGAATGATTTTTCTGCTTTAGAAAGATAATTTAGTCAAGAAAAGATATTGAAGAGTCACTGTTCTAGTGCTTGCTTTACTTAGACAGAGAGGTGGGTTAGCTGAGCTGGATCTAACATTTAGGTTGGGTGCCATGACTTAGAAGTCAGTCAGTGGATAATGACTGTATATCTTCTAAGTGCGGGGCACTGTGCAAACCCAGGTGGTTGACCTTCATCAGGGCAGCAAAATCAGTAGACTGAGTCCCTTTAAACTAGACTGTATGTTCTGTGAAAAGCTGACATAATGGAACCATTTTAAAATGGAGCCAGAGCAGCCAGAGCTGGGCAAAGTAGTTACTCAGCAAATATTTGTGGAATAAATGATGCATAAAAAATGTTTAAAGATAATTTCCAATAAAAGAGTAAATTCATTTTTCTCATACAAATATAAAAATTAAGATCTGATAATTTTTAACTCATGAGGGAATCAGGAAGATATGATAACTGAACCAAAAGAAAGTTCAAGACATATTTATAGATCAGGAATATTGAAATGAATATATAAATTGTGACAAAACGAATTTTTCATTAGGGTGAGAGGGAAGACAATCAAATATTTACTGGGCAGGATAGAATTTGCATGTATATAAATAAGAATTTTATTGCCTTGCTGTCGGTTAACTACAGCTTACACAGTTGCAAGAGAGCTCAAGGATAAAGAACAGAATCTGAACCAGAGGAATGTGCTCTATGCAGTGTTTTTTGAGAGTACAGTTTTTTTTCCCTATAGAATCAGTCGAATGGGGTGTATCTTGCATAGCTTCAGAAATGAAGGGTACCCATGGGTCACCCATCAGAAAGGGTTAAATACCAGAATGCCATTCTTATGTAAAGCCCACCATATTGGAACTTATTTTCTTGTTTCCTTTATAAAGAAAAACTTTACTTCTTGGTGAGATACTGTGGTAAGGTAATATTTAGATGTGTCACAAAGCACTTACACATATATTATTAATTAATTCTAATAACCAGGTGAAGTGATCAGGGAGAGGATAGTTATTCCAGTTTTGCAATGAGGATGAAGAAGGCTCAGAAAAGCTCTTGCTAAACTGGGGAGGAAGAGGTGGTCCTAGGACTTAAACCCCTATTTTCTGAAACCAGAACTCTTGTTCTTTCCATTACAGGGAGGCAAGATTATCTCAGCAATAAAGTGCAAACAGAATTTTTATGTTTATTTGGCATCTCATCATGCTATACATAGATACACAAGAAAGATACATTTCTTAATCTCTTCACTCCATAACTTTCTTCAAATGTCTTTGGCTAAAAAAATGATTGAATATCATCACTCTTCCATAATTGCTCCATATAATCATATGTTTAGGTGATAGTCAGTAGTCACTGAGGACATACCAAAAGCTAGAACTAAATGCATGTTTTGTACACTCTATCAGGTCTCTCTCTAACCCTTAATATCTGGGGTTATAACTTTCATTTTCATCATCATTTACTAGAGGCCTGGTGCACAAAATTTGTGCACGGGGGTGGGGGGCCCTCAGCCCAGCCTGCACCCTCTCCAATCCAGGATCCCTCTTGCAATCTGGAACCACTGGCTCCTAACCGCTCACTTGACTGCCTGCCTGTTGCCCCTAACTGCTCCCCTGCCAGCCCGATCCCCCTAACTGCCCTCCCCTGACGGCCTGATCTCCCTAACTGCCTACCTGCGCTCCCCTCCTGGCCTGATTGCCCAAACTGTCTATCTGTGCTCCCTTTCTCTCCGTGCCCTTCAGACCCCCGGCACAGGCGTGTTGAGAGCTTTTCACTGCAGCCCCACCCCAGCCTGATTGGTCATTATGTGATATGATGGAGTCCCAGCCAATTTGCATATTCCTCTATTATTAGTATAGATTATGAGGCTCTGTGGCATATTTTCTCAGGCACAGCTTTAGAATCGTTAAAAATGATCATTTAATTTATTTCCTACAATAAACTTAAGGGAGAGATATTTTGTGCCCATTTTACAGATGATAAAACTAAACCTTCCAAAGGTTAATAAACTTAGTCAAGATCACACATAATGAGAGGTTAAAACCCAATTCTGACCCCAGAGCCTGTTCCCGTGATCACTGCAATTTGCAATGCTAATTATTAAGTTTTTGTAGGCCATGTCCAGTGATTTGTCATTAATTGTGTGATTGTTACTATTGGGAAGTGTCATAAACATATATGAAATGTTGACACAGTCAGAGATAGCTGTTAAACCCAAATACACACACACACACACACACACACACACACAGCAGAAGATGCTTAAGTTGAGTGGGCACCATGGAAGAAACAAACAAGAAGGAGACTTTAGTCCAGCTGGTGTAGCTCAGTGGTTGAACATGGACCCATGCACCAAGAGGTTACTGGTTTGATTCCTTGTCAGGGCACATGCCCAGGTTGTGGGATCAATCCCCAGTAGGGGGCATGCAGGAGGCAGCTGGTTGATGTTACTCTCTTTTATCAATATTTCTATCTCTCTCTTCCTCTCCCATCCTCTCTCTAAAATTCAATGAAACCATGTTAAAAGATAAAGGAGACTTTAAGCTACACTTTATACTCATAGAAACCAATAATAAAATACTGGTTATTATTTTGTATTCATAATAACCCTATGCTCAGGCAGGGCCTTTTTCTCCTTCATAATTTTCCATGACATAGAGCTCAGGATTCTCAGATGGGCCTGTCTGTTCTTCTTCCATTACCTCAGGTATGTTCCCTGAAGTACAATATCTGTGTTTAATTAAACAAGCCACGGGGTTCCTCTAATTTCCCTTGGAAGATAGTTTCCCAATCTAATTGTCTTCTATGCATTGCCACTTCTCTCAGTGGTCAGCCTGCCTCCTCCTTGACTTAATTATCTTTCCTTAGTCTGGCTTCTTCCCTCCCTGTTAGAATTATCCCCACTTGGGCAATAGCATTTTCTGCTTGATTTTTTTCCCTCCTGCAAAAAACCACCGGCAAGGTAATCAGCTCACTCTGTGATCTCTGTCATTCGGCTGAGCAAGCGCTCTTCCCTGCAGGCCAACCTCAGCCTTTGTGTCCGTTCTTCCCTATCTTCCCTGAGCCTTTCCTCACTTTCCTTTTAGCACACAGGAAAGCAAGGAGAGCAAACCTCTGGGCAATTATGTCCAAGCCTGTTTGAAATAACCAAGCAGAAAATCAACAAAATCTCCTAATGGTCAATTATTTTTTTAGACTCTAAATTACCAAGTTCTAAAATAAAACCCTTGTCTTCTTTCTGCCTCTATGTCCCTCTGGGGCCTGATTCAGAAGGCAGGATGATATTATTTAAAACTATTCTATATGCTTTTCTTTTTTATTTTTGTTCAATATGAATCTGTTGAGATTTAGACTCAGAAGGACTGGGTTCTACTTCCTGTCTGGCAGAACTAAATCACTAAACCCCACTGTACCTCAGTTTCCTCATCTAATGGGTAGCAATAGGTCCTTTAACTGAACACAGGAAAACCTTGTTATCCTTGGGTTAGCTCTCCTAGCCTCTGAGTACCTTCCTGTCTTCACTCAAGCCAGATCTTTAGCCACCTTGAGAGCAGATCTTTGGTGTTTTTTTTTTTATTGCCCTGCACATAACCCTCTGCTCCCTATTGATTTAAAAACAGATTTCTGGACACATGCCACCACTCACACTGCTCTTCATTCAGGTTCTCCTAACTTACTCCTCTGGCAACTATGACATCTGACCTGCCTTGTCTGCACACCAATCATCCTGATTCTGTAGGGCTCAGAATGTAATCTTTTATTTTTATTATTTTTTATTATTTTTTGTTGTTGTTAATCCTGACCTGAGGATATTTTTCCATTGATTTTTTGAGGGAAGGAGGGAGGGAAGGAGGGAGGAAGGGAGGGAGGGAGGGAGGGAGGGAGGGAGGGAGGGAGAGAGAGAGAGAGAGAGAGAGAGAGAGAGAGAGAGAGAGAGGGAGAGGGAGGAGAGAGAGTGAGCAACACATTGATTGGTTACCTCCTGCATGAGCCCCAGCCACAGCTTGGGCTGGGGAGGAGCCTGCAACCAAAGTACATGCCCTTGACTCGGATTGAACCTGGGACCCTTTGGCCCACAGGCTGACTGACGCTCTATCCACTGAGCCAAACCAACTAGGGCAGAATGTAATCTTTTGTTAACTTGGATTGCTTCTGAGAGCACTGGGACATTCTCTTTACTTGGGGTTGGAAGATAGGGACTCAAACTCTAGCACTACTATTAATGTCTTGCAACTTTCTAGTTTCTGGGAAGTTCACTTTATGCATAAGTCAAATGGGAGGTATAACAATGGCTGCCTCTTATATTTTTCATCCAGGCCCAGGTGCTTTCTGTTACAGTGTCATATACTTATTTGAAGGTACATTTTCTTGGGACAAAAACAATCAGCTCAGTCAAGATGGAGTGTTTTTTTTTAATATTTTATTGATTTTTTACAGAGAGGAAGGGAGAGAGATAGAGAGTTAGAGACATCGATGAGAGAGAAACATCGATCAGCTGCCTCCTGCACATCTCCTACTGGGGATGTGCCCGCAACCCAGGTACATGCCCTTGACTGGAATCGAGCCTGGGACCTTTCAGTACTCAGGCTGATGCTCTATCCACTGAGCCAAACCGGTTTCGGCAAGATGGAGTGTTAATAGTTCCTTATTGTCTGGAACAAATCTGTGATTCGTAGATACTAAGGGTTCCCCAGGGGGGTTAGGCCCAAAATCTCTCAAGGCATAGGGCACCTATGCCTGTCTTATATTGATGTGCCCCCTTAAGGAAAAATGGAATTGATTGTGACCTTGGTTCTTGCTAGTTCAGAATACTAGTGGTTTCTTCCTCAGATACTCTTCCAATAAAAAGGTATTTTAACTTTTTCATTTTAACTATGTCCTGGATACTTTGACTTTAACTTCACATTGCTGCACATTGTGAAATATGGCATAATAAATTTTGTCCTGTTTTTCTTGCTTCTGTGCAGATGTACAATGATAATTAGGTATTTTAATTTCTTTATTCATGAGTACATAACCACACCATAACAAGTTTGCTCTATTGCTGTTCTATTAAAGAACTGGCAGTTTATAATATGTTTTAAGCAAATGTTTCTCAAAGATTTGTTTTAAAATGTGCAGTTGTCGTGTGATGCTGCAGTATTATTTATTATTGTATTATTTATTTTAATCTATCATAATTCATTTGGTGTTTATCTCAGATGGATGTCTTCTTGTCTCTATGTGTGATAGATATTTCTTCAATGCAATCAATCTTTCAATAGATATTCTTTCTCAGATTTATTTCTGTTAGAAATATAATACTCTGCCCCAGAAGAGTGGGTATATTTTATTTTAATTGCTTATGTTCTGTCTGTTTTGTTGCAATCAAAGATGGGAACTTTGGAAAGTCATTTAATCAGTTTTGACAAAAAGGAATAAGACAAACATTTATAGAATCTATGCAGAGATATCTGGAAAAAAGGCAAATTCCACTCCCTTTTTGGGCAATCACTTTTTTAAAGATAAAATTTTCAGTTTTTCTTATTTTGGGAAAATGTATGTTTGCTTTTTATTGCTCATTGAATGGTATTTCTTGTTACAACTGAGGTTTGGCTGTTCCTTAGTTTTATGCTTTAGATGCTTTATTAAAATTTTCTGTATTTTGCTTGCTTTTATCCTGTGGTGATTTACAAATGATCTGTCCAATTTTTATTTAAGTTTAGTTTTGTAGGCTTGAAATTGAAAACCAAATAATAGTCTGTGACTCTCCCCTATGAATTTACCACATTTTTACCTTCTGTGTGTTTCCCCAGAATGGTTTTCTTTGGCCCTTATTAATTTGATCTGGGATTATAAACCAGTTCATTATCACACTCTCATATTGCTTCTGTACTGTTCTGTGGATTCAGCATGCTCTCCATTTCCTCTCCACTGATCATTCTCCCCTCTGCCTATCCAATGCCTTCTAAATCTACTCTCACTAAAGTCAATAGTTATGTCTTAACAACCAGAGCCATGCCATGGAATTCTCTTAAATGGCAATGTTCTTGTTTTTTTTTTTTTCTTTTTTTTTTTCAATAGTGTCATTATTGAATACTATTATTGTGAATTGCTTCTGAGAACACTGGGAAATCGCTGTGCTTGGAATTGGAAGATAGGGACTCACATTCTAGCACTACTATTAATGTCTTGCAACTCTTCCTGAGAGAATGTAGAGGGCCCTAGAGACACATTTTTCTCTCACTTCCCTTAGCAATTGTGTCCTGTTACTGAGGCAATGCTTTTCTGAGGACTCTGTGTGAAGCATTATATGATAGAGTGTATTTCTCCCAGCTGATGGTTTTGCCACGTATGGCCTTCCTAGATTGTTCTGCCTGATACTGGTTTGTATTTTTTTTTCCCTCGGGCTTCAAGTATTTCCAAGTGTATGTGATGATTGCTACTCAAAAATTATTTATTTATTTATTTTTGTGTTTTTTAAATATGTTTTTATTGATGAGAGAGAGAGAGGAGAGAGAGAGAGAGAGAGAGAGAGAGAGAGAGAGAGAGAGAGAGAGAGAGGGAGAAAGAGAGAGAAACACCATTGATTGATGCCTCCTACATGTCCCCCACTGGGGATCAAGACAGCAACCCATGCAGGTGTCCTGACTGGGAATCGAACCAGCGACCTTGTGGTTCATAGGTCAATGCTCAACCACCAGCCAGGGCTACTAGGAAGATTTAAGGGCTACCCTTTGCAGGTCTCCAAAGATCTCTCTATAGCTCTCTCCTCTCCTTTTCCTGCATTACAAATTCTTTCCACTATGGCCTCTCTGAATTTTGAACCCTGCCTTCTGAATTCAGGGGTACTGCTGAACTCTCTTTGGGTTCACCCTCCCAAAGCTACAGGCTAGACACTCTCTCCAGGCAGTAAATTTATAAGTGAATTGATAAGTAAGCTTAATATCTCCAGGAAGTGAGTTTTCAGAGGGTTCACCTGCTTGATGTCCCCTCTCTCAGGATCAGTGTCCTCCTCAATCTGTTGTTTAATGCCTGAAACTGTTGTTTCATACATTTTATCTTAGAGGGTCAGTTCAGTTCCTGTTACTTCCTCATAGACAGTGGGCAGGCCGGAATTGTGACTGTCCTCGCTTGCCCGCGAGGCACGGTGGGCAGAGCAGTGGAGAGTACAGCTGTGGCGGTTCTCTTCTTTGCTCCTGTCTAAGGTTCTAGCACCAGGCGCCTTTTTCATTCTGAGTGGACACTTGCCATTTTTGACATCACTGAGCTGGCTGTGTCTCTCCAACCCCGCTTTCCGGCTCCTACTTGTTCCTGACAACCCAGACATCTTTATTTGTCTAGCTTAAAGAAACCTCAAATAAAAGTTTCTCCAAAAACTTATCATTTTGGAGCTTAAGCTGATTTCACTTTCTCCATTCAATAACAGTAGCACTACATGTTAGAGCAAGCATGTCAAACTCAAAGGCTAACCTGGGCCAAATAAACAAGGTTTAAGTTTATATGGGTCGCAAAAAAACAAAAGCTTCAATTTTCATTGAAACGTAGGCTTATTTCGATAGAGACATGCTGAATACAAAGGGCTGAAATAAATGAGTAATCGTTAACGTAAAATAATAGAACATTTTAATAAAAATTCATATTTTTTCTTGAACATTAACTTACCAGACACTGACTAACTGCACAAATTAATAAGTGTAACGCAAACAAACCTATTTTTCTTGTTCTCCAAAAGCGAAATATTTCCTATTGTGTACACCAAACAAGTCAGTCGGAGACTAATGACATGGCAATCAGCTGCTAAAATATTCGCTGCTAGTATTAGTGGAGAGAAATGGTGTGCCTGCACGTAAGGGAAATGAACGCAACACGATTATAGTAATCAGTCATTAGCGAACATTGTAGTTCGTTATTAATAATTATGTATAACAGGATATTGTAAAAATTAAGTTACAAAATTTTTATTAAATGTTTCTTACATACCGTTATATTGGCTGGGCTGCAAAATTATTCGTTGTGGGCCACATGTGGCCCGGGGGCCGCGAATTTGACATGCTTGTGTTAGAATACTCTTTATCTCTAATTCTTCACTCTTTACATTCAGTTAATGATCAATTCAGTTATTCATTTACAAACTATTGAGCATTTATTATGCATCAGTCACTCTTCTAGGCACTGGAGATACCCAATAAAAAAAGACATCTGAACTTGTGTAATTTACCTTTTTATAGGGCAAGACAGACCATGATGAAAATTAATTATAGGAAATGTTTGAGGGTCATATTTGCTGTGAAGAGAAGTAAGTCAGGGAAGGGAGTAGGAATGGGAAGGGGTGAGGATGTTAATTTTAAACAGTATCATGATGGAAGGTCTCATTCAAAAGATGATGATGTTTAAGCAGATATAAAGTAGGAGAGAGAGAAAGCCACAGGGACATTTATGGGGAGATTCAGGTAGCAGGAGCAAAAGCCCTCAGATGGTAGGATGCCTGGGGTATTCTATGAACATCTGGGGGACCAGCAAGGCTGGAGGGGAGCGAGTTACAAGATGTGGACAAAGAAGTAACAGAGACTGTGTTGGTTAAGAGATTGCAGCTATTGTTAAGTTCTTTGATTTTTTTACTCTGAATGAGCTAGGGAGCTTGTGAATCTTTTGAGCTGAGGAATGACATATGACTCATGTTTTGAAAGGATTACCCTGACCACTCTGTTGAGACTAGACTGAAGGTAGTCAGGAGTAGAAACAGGAAAACCATTTGGAAAGTTGTTGCAAATATTAAGGTGAGAGAGGATGATGGCTTGAACGAGGGTAATAGCTATGGATTTGGCAAGAAAGAATTTCCTGGGATAATTTGAAGGTAGGGCTGATAGTATTCCTGATTGATTTGGATAACGAGTAAGAGAGAAAGAGAAGAATCAATTATCATTCTGAGATTTATGTTTTGAGCAACTCAAATAATAAAGTTGTGATGAACTGAGATAGTAAAACTGTGTGGAACACACCTAGAGAAGAAGTTATGGAGTTTGTTTGGGGCATGATAGGTTAGAGATGTCTATTAGATAGCCAAGTGGCTATGTAGAGAAGGAAATTGAATATTTAAATCTGGAGTTCAAGGGCAAGATCTGATCTACAATTAGGGATTTAAGACTTATCAACATATAGCTGATGTATAATGTCATGAGACTGGTGGGAAAAGCAAGGAATGAGTATAGCTAGAAAAGAGATAAAGTCCCAAACTAAGTCCTGGAAAACCCAAGGTCAAGAGGGCAGGAAGAAGAAAACAACTAAGGCTACCAGGGAAGCAAGAAGAAAAAAATATATACGTATGATGTCTTAGAATCCAAAGAAGAAAGTATTTCAAAGAGGAAAGAGTATCAACTCTATAAAATGATAAGGATAAATAAGATATGAACTGAGAATTGACTATGTTCAATAGTAGCAACCTGCTAAATAGTGCTTGCTTTTATCCTCTCCTTTTTATGGAATTTGATATAAAAAAGTCCAAACAGGCCTTTTTCTGCTGACCTACCAGCACATATATTTCAGATCCTCACACATTCCACATTGTCATATCTATCTATCTATCTATCTATCTATCTATCTATCTATCTATCTATCTATCTATCATCTGTGTGTGTGTGTGTCTGTGCATATTTCACATTGTCACCAGAGCATCTTTTCTCAATAATGCTCCCATCACATATTTCACATACATTGTGTTTGTCTTTCCCCATCTCTTCCACCAGGTTTAAAATTCCTCAAGGTGAAATGGTAGATTTTCTCACTATATGTTTAGCAAATGAATAAAAGCTTTCCCGGATTGCCGCAGCTATCATTAATCCTCTATCTCCAATGCTACCTATGTTTATTTAACCCTTGATGGTTATTTATTTTCATTTCATATGCCTTTGTTTCCTCAGATAATGTTTAATGTAAAAATTAAGATTTATTAAGCAGTATCTGCAGTGTTCCAAGCATTGCTCTGAGCATCTTTTGTTCTTATTTTTTCAAAGCACCATTTTCTTCCTCTTACAATCTTATGAAGTAATTATTATCTCTGGCAAGGAATTCAAGGCTCAAAGAAATTAAGTCAGTTGTACAAAGTCATGAGTGACTTCGTACAACCATGGTAGAGCCATGGTTTGAACAGAAGCCATATTAAACTGTATTTGAAAACATCATGTACGGGGGGCACTTTTTCAAGTTACTGGCCATATCCTATATTTTTTACCTGTCCCCTTTGGACCTTTTTCCATCCCCTGCATACTGAGAACAGAGCAAGGCAGGTGTTAAGATTTCAAGAACTGTTAATTTCTAGTGATAACTTTGGGGCATGGCTGAGAATGTTCTCAGGAGAGCCAGATCACAGAGTGCCCAGCTTTTCCTACCTACTCACCACCCCGCATATGGAAAAATTGGCAAAAAGCCTAGCAGAAGCAGAAGCAATCTCCAGAAAATCTGTCATGCAGGAAAGGTACATGCTGTGTGTAAGAAAAATGCAAATGCCAGTCAAACTGAAAAGAACTTTGTTAGGAAGAGAACAATTTGCATCTAAAAAAATAATTTTTTAAAAATATCCTCAGGTTGAATTTTAAAAATTATACTGTGAGCTTCTTGAAGGGGACACATTTTAACAATTTATTGAGCTGTAAATGCTAAACATCATGGGAACTCTTGTATACATTCATTCATTTAACTTATACTTATTGAGTACATATTGTGAGCCAGGACATTTTCTAGGCAATTGGGGGGACATTAGTGAATTAAATACACAACATTGTCTGCCATCATGGAAAGGGAAGGAATGGGAAGGGATGGATGAGTTAAACATACTGAAATCACTAAATTATATGGCATGTTAACAGGTGATAAATGCTATGGAGAAAAAAAATGGAGTTATGGAAAGTTGAGCCAGGGGTGCCAGAGTGAGGGAAAGGGCAGGCACAACTTTCTGATCATTGCTGGCTTTCTTCAAAGTGACAGTTTAGCAAAACTTGAAGGAGCTGAGAGAGTTATCTATCCATCTGTATGGGGTCCAGCATGCCCAAACAGCATGAAGAAGGGAGTGGTAGAAATGAGAGATCAGGTAGGGCCATATCAGCCATTGTAATAATTTGGTCTCATTTTATTACAATTGATTCTTAGATACTACAATACTTAGGCAGTGTTGTCATTCTTGAATAAAACACTCAGAAACTGCTGCCCAGAGAGAGGCTAAGTGATTCATTTATAGTCACATGGTGCGCAGTCAGGAAGTTTGAATTTTAATTTCAAGATCAGACTCAAGTCATCTCAAAAAAACCAATTTTTTTTTTTTTACAATCTCCATTTAAAATAGTACCTGACACATGGTAATTGTTCAGTGAATGTTGATGAATGAATAAGTAAACTTTTTCATCATTTTTATTCAGGTGGCAATCTTCCATCTGTGTTCTTTCTCCAGATTCTTTTATTTGAAACCGAATGTTGATATAGGGAAGAATAAAAATAGTAATTGCCAATTTAGTTAACGGTAGGTAAGAAAAGCAGATTAGTATTTATTTTTTTGCTCTCAGTTTTGGTTTTGATTTTTTTTATTGTCTACAGTTTTACATATGTCTCCTTTTTCCCCAATTTGGTTTTGATATATACTAGCTATGTGATATTGGGCAGTTTCCTTATCTGAAAAATGAAGATAATAATAAATGCATTAAATAATATATATATATACACACACACACATGTGCACATATAAGTATATAAATATATACATGTATATATATTATAGAGTAGTTAACAATAAAGGACTTAGGACAGTGTGTGGTATGGTAGTAAACACTTAATGAATGATAGTGATGGTGATGATGATGCATGGTTAGAAGAGAGGTAGGAAGGTTCTTTGCTATCCAGTCCTAAATAATCTACATAGAAATTATTTCTTACTAAGGTCTGACTTTTTGACAAAAGATTCAGCAAAGGAAGTGTTACCTTGAAGGTGGTTGTTTCTGCTCAAAGTCTACCTTTTAATGAATGCAATTTTAATTTATCATGCAATTGTTGCTCATTGCTTGTCTTAATCCTGCTTCTGTGGGAGTCAGTCTTGACATTTGGTGAATTTATGGACTCTTTAAAGTAAAATAAATTAAAAAAGAAAGAAAGAATAAGAGCAGGTGAGATACAGAGCTGTTCTCAAACACTGACAAGAGTTTTGTCAGGATTTCACTGAAGCATGAGCTAGGACAGAAAGTGAATTTAGTAATATCCAGAAAATATTTGTGGAGCACTGAGCCTATGTCAGTCCCTGTGCTGGATGGTAGAGTTATGGAGACTAATCAAATGAGGTTGATGTCCTCAATAAAACTCACAATCTCATAGGAGAGACAAACACATAAACTAATAATTGCAGCTTGGGATTGAACTGTGAGCAGGTATGTGCTGGGTACAGAGTAAGGCTTTGTCTGTTTGGCTTGGTTGTGGTGACCCTAGAGGTCTTGGGGAGAACTCCACAGCCAGAACTCTCAGGCACCAACCTCTCCTCTGATGGTTTTAATTTCAGGGAAGGGAATTCAGGTAGACATTTGAGTAGTAAAATGTACCCGAAACTGCCAGGCTTTTCTGAATTCTTGATGCTTCATAAAAATTCTAGCATCAAAATCTAGAATTGAGCAAGTCTCTTTCAGCTTGAATTTATGTATTTAGAAAATGAGACCATAGCAAAACCAGTTTCTATAACAAAACCAGTAGTTATAAAGAAACCAGCCTCTTGGAACTGTGTTTGAGGATGCCACTTTATTTTCTTCTGCTGTATACGCATCTCACAGATGGAGAAAACAACAATCCCTCAGTATAACAGGGCAAGGAGCAACTCAGAGGCCCAGCTCAGCCTGAGTAGATATCTTATTTAGAAATGCAGTAATTGATTTCACAGACATTTAATTGAATTGTTATTACAGTTAGGCACAGTGTTGGGTGGGCAGGGTATGATTCTTAACTTGAAGGAAGTCACAACCCGTGAGGTGTTATGGCAGGACAGCCGGGTTGTCTTGAGCTGTTCATTGGCAGAGTTTGATTCTGCTTTGCCTACCGCATGCTTCACCCACACTAAGCTCTCTCTACTCCGTACATTAGGAGAAGAAAATGAGGCAACTGTTAATGTTATAAAATATGAAAGTGGCAACAACTTCCCTCCACCCAGGCCAATACTCTTGTTCCCAGGGCTAGAAACAGTGTGACCTAGCTCTTCCCCTTGGAGGCCACAGCTGGTGGCAGACCTGGTCTTTGGGTTCCTGTCCAGGATGTACTGGCCCACTGGCAGAGTTGGGTCTCAGGCACATGCACAATATTGGGACGTGTATTTTCCTTACAGGACAACCAACCAACGTTTCCTGTTGAATTAGGATTCCTGGACACACCAGGTTGAGAATTAGTGAATAAGAAGAAGCATTATATTTTTTAAAAAATATATATTTTATTGATTTTTTACAGAGAGGAAGGGAGAGAGATAGAGAGTTAGAAACATCGATGAGAGAGAAACATCGATCAGCTGCCTCCTGCACATCTCCTACTGGGGATGTGCCCGCAACCAAGGTACATGCCCTTGACCGGAATCGAACCTGGGACCTTTCAGTCCGCAGGCCGACGCTCTATCCACTGAGCCAAACCGGTTCCGGCAAGAAGAAGCATTATATTTTTAATTTAGAGGCTTGAATAGGTTGTCATTTCCTGATGATGTCCTCCCTACTGAAGTTTCTGTTTGGGGAGATCATTCTTTTTTTTTTCCAAAATATATTTTATTGATTCTGTACAGAGAGGAAGGGAGAGAGATAGAGAGTTAGAAACATCGATGAGAGAGAAACATCGATCAGCCGCCTCCTGCACACTCCCCACTGGGGATGTGCCCGCAACCAAGGCACATGCCCTTGACCAGAATCGAACCCCGGACCCCTGAGTCCGCAGGCTGACGCTCTATCCACTGAGCCAAACTGGTCAGGGCGAGATCATTCTTTATACACAATCATTTCTTTTAAAAAAAATCTTTGGATTTTTGATATGACCAAAATGTAATTACCCTCTAGTTTGTATCTGTAAGAACCCCCATCACTTCAACTCAAGTCCCGAAGGGTTGAAAAATCTATCTTGGACATGACCATTGTTCTCCTAATGATCTACTTTTGTTAAATGCTATCCTTGTGTTAGCTTTACATTATGTTAATTTGTATAGATAAGGATGTCAGTGGTTGTCTATACTTACAAGAATAAAGGCCTCTTTTTCACGTAAAAAATATCACACTACTATTATTAATAACTAGTGACAGGAAGCCACTATGAGTACAATTCCACTTTGACAATTAATATATTAACTGAAATTAATATTATTTGAAATTTATTCACGGCATGCATGTCGACGTGTGTGACACACTTAAGCAGGCGATGACAATGGCTGGTGCACAGAGAATTGGTTACGTGGCCCCTGGCATCACTCTGTAGTTCCCTGATCTCTTGGCCTTCGGACTGGGAGCTGCAGCTACCACATTGCTTCCCAGCTTTGTTTTCTTCGTTTCCTTCCTTTGTGTAGAGCTTTTTAACAACCAAGAGGGAATGCTGTTAGAGCTACAAATTCTATGCCAACGAAAGCATGCTTAGTCATCAGGGGAAATAAAAATTTCAATAAAGCCAGAACTACAACTTGACCACTTTGGTACAAGCAAAGCAAAAACTATTTAATGGCCAATAAATTTAATTGTGGTGATGACAATTTTTTATAGCAGTCGATGGGATTACACTTTGGCTCTGGGTTTCCATGGCCAGCTGTGGAAAGCCATTTGTCACCTGCCTGGCTATCTGGGTCACCGGCTCTGCTCTCCTGTCAGAGGCGCGGAAACCAGCCCAGAACCAAGCTCGCGTAATTGACTCCAGTGGAGTTCTAATCTAACAGGTCACCTTCTCCACAGCTGCTGTCTGGGGAAGAGAAGCACATTAAGCTTATTTAAGCTTTGAATACTTAGGTTTCACTAGTGTAGAAGGTAGATATTTGACTTAATATAGTTTCAAATAACATGAAGTTTTGACTGATGAGAAAGTTTTTTATCAGACTTGGGATATGGGTGGCTTCAGGGTATCCGTTAGCTAGACATGAGCCCCTGCTCCCATGCTTAAAATGCCAGAGTAAGGATTTTCTGTTAGACAGCTGGAGACTGAGTTTTGTCAAACTGGGGATGTCCTCCTCCTGGGTTATGTAGCACTGATGGTAATCATTCACTTCCATTTCAGTCTGAAGGAGTTTACTGGGCCTTTTGCTGAGAGCCGAGTTTAACTGGGGAAGGAAGCTTGAGCACAGTGAGTGTTGAGAGCTGGGAGAGGGCAGGGATAGCAAAGATAAGGGAGCAGAATTAACAAGGGGTAGACACAGACAGCCACAACTGGCATGTGACATTTCTATGCACACTGCTTCACTACCGCCAGGGCCACTTAGGAATATCTCCAGACTTATGGGCCTTCCTTCTTTTTTGGAGAAAGCAACAGGAATGTGATCATTACACATCTAAGCTTGAATATTGCCCCTGCTGCTTTATACACATGTGAGATGCCACACGTGTAAATGGTGATAATGCTATTGCATGGGGGCATCATTGTCTGAGAATTGACACTTCCTTTCCTTTACTCACTTTCCCTCCTCCTTACTCTGGTAGAGAGAGACCCCTTTAATAGAGAGATTATGTTATCAAAAGCATTTTTTACTATAAGAAAGATAAAGATTTGACTGCTTTATTGATACTCCACTCTGAAGATTTCACAGGAGCCGAGCCTACCAGGACAGTGGATATGGAAATTAAAAGAGTGGCCTGACCTTGAATCCTGGCTTTATCACTTCCTAGACATGAGACTTTGGGTCAGTTACTCTATCTGGACCTCAGTTTCTGTAAAATAGAAATAATAACAGGACATCTGTCTCCTTGACTGAGCCTGCAGTTATCGGAAACTGGTCCATGCAAAGAGAGTTGACACATAGAAAAAACAAGGCGAAGAAGGAAGAGGGAGAACGCCAGAGAGAAAGGGACTCTGGATGGCCAACCACCACTGTTGAATGTTTCCTTCCACGACTCTCGTGGAGTAGGGTTCGGTATCTGAAAGAGGAGCCACACAACAAATGAGAGAAAAAGACACGAGATAATTTTGCAATATTGGGGGACCAGGCGGCAAGTCCCGAAGGACTTCCTCTGTGCTCAGGCCTCACCAAGCTTTTATTGATCTGGGATGCACCCATAGCATAGCCCTAGGCAGGTGACCCCCTGCAACAGGCAGACTAGCCCATCAGCAAGGATTTACATAATAAATGGGGGAGTAGTTTCAGCTACCACTGTCTGGACAAACAGAGGTGGCGCCTAGCTCCGACCTTTGGGAGGGCTTCAAAGGCACCCAGCCTTCGGGGGGTTCTCTGTCTATGCTTATCAGATAGTGAAGGCAATAAACAGTTTCCCACACACCACTACCTGGATGGGAGTACAAATGCATGTGAATACCATCTTCTGGAGTCTGTGTGGCCATAACTGGGTCAACTTACAGCAGGTGGACAGACAGCCGTTCCCCCGGCATTCGCGACTCTTGGGCTGCCACTTCCCAAGGGGAGTGGGAGGGTGGATGTCTGAAGGCAGAAGCAAGGACCTACAGGCCAATGACTTCGATGGGCAGTGCCAGAATCTCCCAGATTATCCAATAGAAGTCTGAAATCCAAAGCTAAGGCTCAAGGAATTGACTGCTTGGGGCTGCTTGTATTTTCAAAGAGCTGAGCAAAGGTCAAAATGCCTGCCCACCTTGTTTCAACACAGGCCAAAGTGCCGACAGCAGGCACAGTGGCCCAAAGAGGGCACAGAGTGGAGTGCTCAGAACATCACAGAGCATAGCAGGATGGGTGGGGGGTGGGGTGGGTGACTTTTTCAGGACTCCCCTTCCCCCCAGGAACCCACAGTGATGAGAGCTGAACTCTGCACCTCCTCTGGACAGAGGCAGGCTGCCTCAGCTATTTGCAGTTTGATTTTTCCCGTTGCTTCTCCTCTCCTTTGTCCTTTTAAATTTCCCATAAAAACATGCTCCCATGCGAAGATCTCCTTGACCATCACAGCCTCTCAGGACATATCACCTCTGGTTCTGTGGACTGTCTGTACCTCCATCCGTGTTGGCTCTGGATGTGACACCCCTTTGCCCCCCGGATTTAGTCTCTTCCCTCATGATTTATTAGGTACATCACACTTAGTAAGGCGACTCATTCTTCCCTTGGGCAAAAACGTGATCTGGACCTTGTAGGTCCTGCTGGGGAAGCAAATTCCAACATGAAGCTTCCAAGGCATTGGAGGGATCGAGTGTGCACTTCCGAACCTCACTTGGCCACTTCTGAGCCAGGCTGGTCCTGCCTCAGCACCAATTTTATCAGTGCCCAGGCCAGTGGCAGCTCTGTAACTAATGGCAATTCCCCTGCCGGAAGCTCACGGATGGAGCCAGCTCAGACTAGCTTCATGCTGCTCCTCATCCTGCAGGGACTTGTCTTACCAGCAGTTTTCCTGTTCTTGCTTCAGCCTCCACCATGAAGGGGCTGGAGCGCCCTGTTGGTGTTGCTGAGCTCCAAGCCCGGGGGGCATCCAGACACAACAGGCAGATGCAGCGCTCGATTGTTCATGATCATGTCCAGCTAGTCTGGCTGGTGGAGTCCTGGGCTCTGGTGGAGGGAGGGCGGAGCAGGCTAGAGTCTCCTTAGGAGAGGATGGGGTTTGTGGCTCTCTGAGAAAGAGCGGAAAGGGTAGCCACCAGGATCCCTGTGCTGAGTCCCTCTCCCACACCGCAGGTGCCATCTTTCTTACCATATCTTTAAAGTGGAAATCTGGTCAAGTCTTGCAAAACCCAGGGAGCTACTCACTTGTCTTTTTTCTGGACTCCTGGCTCTTTGGTTAATGCTATCTATAACTCAAGACTGCAGCTCTACTGCCTGTGCATGTTGTCCTGCTTTTCTTTCTGTTCCTGAGCACAGAAGAGGCTCCAGTCATTCTGCATCAGCTGCTTCCAGCAGCCTTTGCAAACTGATCTGAGTTGGCTATTTGGCATTTGCTTCTAACATCTTTAGCTTTTGGTGACTGTCCTCCAAGAAGATGACTTTTCGCACAGGAAGATGCTTTGTTCATTCGGGAAGTTTCAACACCACGGTTTATAAAACCAATCTTAGTTTTTGCAGTGTTTGAGGTCACTTCAGTTATTTTAACTGGTGCTTATTATACTACAAATGAAAGGCCCAATGCACGAAAGGCCCAATGCGAAGGGGCTCAGCCCTCGCAGCCCCAGCTTCATCCGGAAGGTCATCTGGAAGGTTGTTTGGCCCTCCAGTCTAATTAGCATATTACACTTTTATTATTATAATTACATAAATACTGGCTCAGCACCTAATATATGTGTGTGTGTGTGTGTGTGTGTGTGTGTGTATCTATATGTGTGTGTGTGTGTATTGCCTGGCATATAATAGGAGTTCAATAAATATTTATTAAATGAATTGATATGCAAGCACACTTATAGACATATTCATTTCAACATTTTAAATAAATGTTATCTATATTTTATAATTGTCTTGGCCACAATGATAAAAGAGCTACATAACAATCACTGTATAACTAACTGGCCTGAGAAAACTCACCAAGTAACATTCAGGGCTATTTGGAATCATTAAATATTGACCTTGCCTTTTGGGCAGTTAGGAAAACAGGTGCCTCACAAGAGGATACTGTAATTTCTCTCCTCCTATGCTCTTCTATTTCATCAAAATTACAATCTAAAAGCATACTGTCTCCCCAAAGCATTCTAAAGCTCTTGGTGTTTTATGTGATTTCTTTGTTCAGAGCACAGGTCATTTCATGGCATGAAGGGCTTGACTGCTCTTTCAAATATAGTGGCACTCTGTTAGATTTTGAATAGATTTTTTCATTTTGTCTGTTTGGGGATGAGAACAATGAGCTCACTTACATATGATTTTGAAATAATACTGGGACCAATATATGTGAATATAAAGGCCATCTGAATTTAAGATTGAGGAAAGAATTACTGAGCACCAATAAGGGGGCCACACAAAGTTATACAGTGCCAGATACTTTCACATTGCTATCTGTTCTAATTATGTCAAAGATGGCTTTAGCATCTCTCCTCCTCTAGAAAGTATCTAATTTTCAGACAACTTCTGCAGAATTTACCTTTTGGTATTGTGTGAATCTGTTTAAGAACATCTTATAATTTTAGCAATTGCTTAATTGCTATTAATGGAATTGATTGGTTATGTTCCATGAAAAGCATGCTGAAAATGGGCTATCTCATTCATATCATTTATTGCTCAGTGGCTGACACAGGCCCTAACTCAAAAAGTGTCTGTTGGCATTGACTCTAAGTGTGTCTGTTGAGGGAAAGAATGAGTAAATGACACAACAACCCAGTCACATCATGTACTTCATGGTTTCTGTTTATGCCACTAAATTTAGTGAGCACCATGTGCTCCTCTATGATGCCATCTGTTAGGTTTTCACCCTACTTAAATAAATTTGACAATACAGGGGGAAAAGCTAGACAGTGCACAAAAGAGCAGGACAACTGCATGAGCTAACAAGCTAATGTGTTGTAGCTTGGGTGCTGATAGAAAACACAAGACTGGTTCAGAAACAAAAGACTTTATTATTCACTATAAAATCAGTGGCAAAAGTTGCACCAGTTCCATGATCCCTAAATTCCACATGGCAACCAAGAAGACCAGGTAAAGCATTCATGTCCAGATGTCCAGTGGGGTGCACCACAAGAGAGAAGCTCTGAGATTAGGGAATCTATTGCTTTTATAGCAAACAGCAAGCAAGCATGGTCTTTGATGACAGGGAGAGCACATCACAGCAGAGGTCCAAGTGGTGCATTCATCACTTTTCAGAAATGCCAACTGCACCAAATCCTGAGAAGTAGCACAGTGGTACTTCCACACGGTGAAAGAATGGGCGGGACTTTCTAATCTCAGCCTATGCAGTAGGATATGTAGGGAGCACAAGATGCCCATGGCAGATAGAATCCAACACCAACAAGCTGGAAGATACTTTCCATGTGGCAGTCATTTGCAGAGAAAACTGAAGTTCTGAGAATTGGAATGACTTGTTCAAGGTTATACCTGTGATATTTCCAGGACACAAACCCATTTCTTCAGAATCGAAATCTAACACTCGTTCCATGACACCACCATTGCCTTTCTCTATTACTTTTGTTGCATTCCTTATAGCTGTATCACAATTTTCAACTGCTAAACAAGATTGCCTTACTTGTTCCTCTGTTTTATAGCCTCAGAAGTTAGTGTTACGATCCTCTGGTGCAGCACTTCACTAAGCATATTGTGTTGAACACTGTGCAGCAAAGAGGCTCTATGAAAAATTGTCTAATCCTCAAATATGTTTAGGATACACTGCCCCACAGCTAGAGATTCACAGTGCAGAGAAAGCATAGCATAAAGTTTAAGGGCATAGACAAGGGGTGGGCAAACTTTTTGACTCGAGGGCCACAATGAGTTCTTAAACTGGACAGGAGGGCCGGAACAAAAGCATGGATGGAGTGTTTGTGTGAACTAATATAAATTCAAAGTAAACATCATTACATAAAAGGGTACGGTCTTTTTTTTTTTTTAGTTTTATTCATTTCAAACGGGCCGGATCCAGCCCACGGGCCATAGTTTGCCCACGGCTGGCATAGACTCTAAAGTCAGAGAGGTTTGGGCTCAAGATCAGCTCATTGGGTTTATGTTACTGAGCATGGTATTAATAGTTTTATGAGCCTTAGTTTCACCCTCAGAAATATGTATCTGAGAGGACATTCAGAAAGCCAAGAGACATATGAAAACATGCTCAAAGTCACTAATCATTCGAGAGATGCAAATCAAAACAACAATGAGGTACCATCTCACACCTGTCAGACTGGCTATCATCAACAAATCAACAAACGACAAGTGCTGGAGAGGATGTGGAGAAAAAGGAACACTTGTGCACTGCTGGTGGGAATGCAGACTGGTGCAGCCACTATGGAAGACAGTATGGAGTTTCCTTAAAAAACTGAAAATGGAACTCCCATTTGACCCTGTGATCCCACTTCTAGGAATATATCCCAAGAAACCGGAAACACCAATCAGAAAGGATATATGCACCCCTATGTTCATAGCAGCACAATTCACCATAGCTAAGATTTGGAAACAGCCTAAGTGCCTATCAGTAGATGAATGGATTAGAAAACAGTGGTACATCTACATGATGGAATACTATGCTGCTGTAAAAAGGAAGGAACTCGTACCATTTGCAACGTCATGGATGGAACTGGAGAGCATTATGATAAGTGAAATAAGCCAGTCAATAAAGGAAAAATACCACATGATCTCACTCATTCATGGACAATAGAGACCATTATAAACTTTTGAACAATAATAGATACAGAGGCAGAGCTGCCTCAAACAGATTGTCAAACTGCAGCGGGAAGGCCGGGGAGGGTTGGGGGGCAGGAGGTAGGGGGGTAAGAGATCAACTAAAGGACTTGTATGCATGCATATAAGCATAACCAATGGACATAAGACACTGGGGAATAGGGGAGGCTAGGGGACTGTCTAGGGCGGGGGGATAAAATGGACACATATGTAATACCCTTTGTAATACTTTAAGCAATAAAAAAAAAGAAAAAAAATATGTATTTTACAAATGTAATGAAAATGTTAAATGAGATAACTTATCTATCCATCATCTATCTATACCTAGCTGTCATCTATCTATCTATCTATCTATCTATCTATCTATCTATCATCATCTATTTATTTATTAATCCTCACATGAGGATATGTTTATTGATTTTAGACAGAGAGGAAGGGAGAGAGAGAAACATTGATGTGAGAAAGAAACATCGATTGGTTGCCTCCCATATGCTCCCTGACCTAGGATCAAACTCCCAACCTAGGAATATGACCTGACTGGGAATCGAAACTGCAACGTTTTTTGGTGTATGGGATGGTGCTCCAACAACTGAGCCACCTGGCTGGGCTGAATGAGGTAACTTATTTAAATTGCTTGGCACATTGTCTGACATAGAGCTTAATATGGCTTAACAAGATAGCCACAAGTACTGCAGAATAAAACTCTGAGAAATCCTGCCCTAAAGAAATGCACCCAACACTAAATCAATATTTCTCAAATGTTGGGACCATGGATCAGTAATTTTATTTATTACATTACTCATCTAACATTTTATGGGTCTATTACACTAAAGGACCCATTTAAGGGACACTTACTAGAGAAGCAAAAAAGACTCTGCCTCATTTACAGATAGACCAAGGATTAAATTCCATACATAGGCGCTAAATCTTATAATTCCCCTAGTATCCTTGAATTGCCATTTAAAACATGAAAGGTTTGGCTTTTGTGATGTTCTTAAACTCAGGTCAGGCTTCTTATCTATTTCTGAGATGGGGTTAAAACATCACTGCTTATTGATTTAATCGTATCCCACAAGAGACATTGATTTCATTCCTCCCCTGCAGCAGAAATTCTTCTGATAGCAGGTTCACTGAATCTTCATTCCGAGGGCATGCAGCTGGTGATCTGAGCCAACATGCCACTCCAGAATGCTAAGTACTCTTCCCAGACACAGGTAAACAAAGGTGCAACCCAGCATGTAGGCCTCTCTGCCCTCGATGACAGAAATGCTCTCTGAGCTTACGTTGGTCCAAATTCCCTGCCCGGAATTTAATAAATATTGTGGGTCCTGAGCTCCCCAGCTTCTTGGGAGAACTTTCTGTTTAGAAAACTCATAGTTGAAAGGTTGAACATACAAGAAAGCCTTTGTCAGTGCTTCTGGGCCTCTGCCCTTTACTGCCAGGGTGTACTGGCTTATGAGAGCTAATTATGCATCACCCCTCTCCCCAACTCTGTTCAATGATGCCTGTCAAAGGCTTAAAATAGATCTTGGTGGGAGTTCTTCACCACAGAAATCAGCCATTGCTATAAACCTGAGCTTCGCCCACCCCTAGAGCCTATTTATTAGCACCCTGCCACCCACTTCCTCAAACGTGTTTGGGTGCTTTCCTAGTAGTTTCATCATTTTATCATGCTGGCATTATGTTGGTTGGTGGTCTTGCCCACTAGAGTCAAGAGTAAAAACTGTATTTTCACCCTGACCGGTTTGGCTCAGTGGATAGAGCGTTGGCCTGCGGAGCAAAGGGTCCCAGGTTCGATTCCAGTCAAGGGAATGTACCTTGGTTGCGGGTATATCCCCAGTGGGGGGTGTGCAGGAGGCAGCTGATCGATGTTTCTCTCTCATCGATGTTTCTGACTCTCTATCCCTCTCCCTTCCTCTCTGTAAAAAAAAAAAAAATCAATAAAATATATATAAAAAATTGTATTTTCATTTCTCCCATATGTTTAACATTTAGCACATTGGTAGGCATTCAGTAAAGGTGACTGAATCCATAAATGAATTTTTAAGATTGCTGAAACAGTCGCTTCTATGCAATAGAGTTTTCTGTGAGAAACGGAAAGAATTGTGTAGGTATAGGCTCTACATTATTAAATAGTGTTGTCAGCTCCATTGGAGTATTTATTCTTGGATTACACTACAGTGTCTGGAACTACTCCAAGGATAATTAGGATGTATTTTTATCCCCAGATCAGAATTTGCCTGCCTGCTATGGCATCACCTTGTGTGGCCATTTGGTGGGAGAAAATCAGAGCTAAGTCTCATTACTTTCCCAGGCTACTAACCCTGCCCCCCTTCCCTCAGGATCTGGATGGAAATTCTTCCTCCTCAGAAATAAATTGAGGTTACAGTTTTTGATAGAATCACAAATTGTTCATTAGAGTAAAATGTCCTGTGTCAGCCCAGTTTCAACCAGGATAACCCGTTGAGGACTTTGTGGTCAAGAATCACTGTTAAGGTTTGAAGAGGGAGCTGTTGACATTTACTATGACTAGGAACTGGCATTTTAAAGTCAGAATTGAACACACAAGCCATTGCTTATCCCATAACGATATTCTATTGTGACTTAAAATAAAATTAGGCCCCAAAAGGGAAGTGACATCCAACTCTGCCTGTAGGATGCATGAGTGACTTCATGACCATATGACTCACGGTCCTTTACATGCTGAGGCCAATGATTTTGGCCACTGCTCTCTGTGACTGGTATTGAGAGAAGCTCACTTAATTCTGATGACAATGGAAGAGTTAGAAGTAATAACAGCAATTTCTTATTCTATGCTCACTATGGTGCCAGGCCTGTGCTAAGTGGTTTACATATATTATTTAATCAGCACAACCTCATGAGGGAGGAATAACTACCCTTATTTTACCAGTAATAAAATTGAGACCTAGAGTGGTTGAGTTAGATATCCAGGATCACATAGTTTCTCAGATGCAAACCAGTGCTTACCTCCTAATATGTCTCCCATCAAAGTCAAAGCTGTTAACCAATATGGTACATGACCTTCCATTTCATCACAAGGTTAAAGAATGGTAAATTACATACCTATGTGTCTTATTGCATACTAGAGGCCCGGTGCACAAAATTCTTGCACAGGGGTGGAGGTCCCTCAGCCCAGCTTGCGCCCTCTAGCAATCAGGAACCCCTTCGGGGGATATCTGACTGCCACTTTATGGGCCTAAACTGGCAGTTGGACATCCCTCTCACAATCTGGGATGCTGCATGCACCAGTGAGCATACTTTTTGTATACAGGTGAAAGGCATGTTGCTGTTGTATAAGTGTCAGAATCAGGGCTGACCACAAAATGTGCAAGCCAGAGTCCATGCATATCATTGCTGCATCATCCTCTTTTCTCAGTGTTAGAGTAGCCTTGCCAGGTTTCAATTTTTAAAACTAAGAGACTATTCCCAATATATAGGTTAGGGTCCCTAGGCCTAGCTGGCAATCAGGGCCGATCTGTGGGGCAACCGGTGGGCAGAGTGATCCGGGGACCCCGCTGGCACCTGCCTTGGCTGGTGGCCTGTCACTGCCCGCTTGCTGGCTCTGCCCCACCAGTCATTCTGCAGGTCGTTCTGCTGTTCGATCGATTTGCATATTAGGGTTTTATATAGATAGATATATGTATTTTCATTTTTAAGGAAGGAGAGGCTCAAGCTGAAATATAGTAACATTAAAGAGAAGTTCTTTTGGAAATTATTATTTTCTCCCAGTCCAGAATTTCCATTCTCTCCATTTTAAATGTCCTACAAGTGTACACTGTATGCATTTTGGAGGAGATGTAGGCAATAAGAGAAGCCATAATATTACTCAAATTAAACTTGATAGGCTAATATTCTTGATCTTTCTCTGTATCTGTGTGACTTTGTTCTTGTCACAGGAGTTGCAGACCCATTTGTACGGATTTAGTGTGCATGGTGAGAGTAGGGCTTTTTTTTAGTTAGACCTGAGTTCAAATCCTAGCTTTAGTATTTACTTTCTGTGTCACCTTAAGCAAATTGCTTAACTTCTCTGATCCATAGTTTCTTCATCTATAATATAGAAATAATAATACCTACCTTATAGTTCCATTTATGGAAAAGATGGGATACTTTATATGAAACCCAAAGATAACAAATTAGTGTCAATTTAAATGAACAGACATCCTACAAAAACACGGCTTAAATAAACTTAAAAGTTTTCTATGTCTCTCAAAAGTCACCTCTAAGTTTTGGGGTGGTGGTGAAGAATGTTCTTAAAACACAGGAAAATACCTTTAAAATTCTCTCTCTTCATTGCTGATACTCTCAAAATCCCCCACCTAAGAAACAGCTGTTCTCCAAAATTCTTCTGATCTCTTGATTTCAAGGAATAATCTCTCCAAAACCAACCCACATAGGTGGTAATAATTCTACAATTATCATTTTTCTCTTCTGAAAACTCCTTGTCTCTTTTTTTAGTGTAACTCTTCTCTCCACCTCTTCCCCCTTCCCTATATTTGCCTGGATTCTCCTCAGAACAAAACCCAACCTCCCATTATCTTTATCAGCATAACAAGGCAGCATAGAGGGTAATAAAGAGCCCTGGGAACTATTAAATTAATAATTTCTCAGTTTAATTCCCAACCCTGTTAGTTACTAGCTATGTCTTATTTCCTCCCCTGTAAACTAGATAATAGTACCTACCTTATTGGCTATAACAAAGATTCATGTATGTAAAGTGGCTTAGATGCATACTTGGCATATAGTAAGCACTGATCATAAATGGGAAGAAAACATTTTTAAGACATCCCCTACTGTTGCAGGGCAATACGGAATATAGAGGGACCAGATAGGAAATTTTTCTCAAACATAAATTGCCAAGGAGATAAAGGTCAATTTTTTGTCTTGATTCTCTTCCAATAAACACAGTATTTCAATTGTCTGTTCAATAATTTGGCACTACCTCAGATCCTTTTCTCATTTACTTCAGTTGCATTGTTTTGCATCTTGAATGAATCCTGAGACAATTGGTAGTCAGTAATCTGTCCTACAAGAGAAAGTCCAGGAAAATCCTCAGACAACTGCAACCCAGATATTGCTAAGCTCTGCAATCACAGCATAAGAACAGTAGAAAATTTCATTTCAGTCCTTTGACAAGATACTTAACTTATTCACTCATCCAGTCAACATAAATATATTGAGTGCCTACCAGGTGACAGGCACTAAAGATATAAGAGCAAAATCAACACTTCTTACTTTCATTGATTATACTGTGATGAAGGACATAAGACATTTATCAGATCATCTCCTGAACAAATGTAAAATTACAAGCTGGAATCATATTACAAATAGGAAGCGAAAGTATATGGTGAATGCTTGCCAATTTTTGGATGATCAGATGCCATAGACATAGCAGCAGAGTCTGACCTTTAACTTGAGCTCTGAGGATGAGTGATGCTGAGGTCCACCATGGGGTTTTGTACTCTGTCCTCTGATACTTTGTAGTTTTCTGCTGAGGAAGCTGTACTTACAAAGCACAGAAACCAAATGGAGAATGCAGTACAGGTCTGTGGGGCTTCTCCGGTACATCGTGCTAGAGCACCAAGCTTATGATGGGAAATCTGAGTCAGGCTTCCTTCTCTTCCCCCGGTATAATAGGTGAGTTTATGGCAAAGACTGTCTCTATTACCCAAGTCAGACTCATGGATGAGCTGTTAGCACTGGGAGCACAGATGAGGCAGGAATAGCCTCTGGAAGACAAGACTTACCCAACAAGTGCTTAGACCAGCCGTGGGCAAACTACGGCCATTTGGCTGTTCTATCCGGCCCGCGGAGCCGAAAGAGCGGAGGGTTCTCTTGCTCTCCCCTCCGCTCCTTCACCAGCAGCAGTGTTAACATGGCAACGTCGGGAAACACGGCCGCAGCTCCTTCTTCTGAGTCCAGTTTAAGAACCCATTGTGGCCCTCGAGTCAAAAAGTTTGCCCACCGCTGGCTTAGACTGTGGCTTGGTAGCACAAACAGAAGAAGGAAGGGTTCAGCTATACTAGAATGAAGTAGGAATAACAGGAAGATAGCAGCCTCTGATTTAGTCACATGATGGGAGTGGATGGAAGACGGTGTGCTCACACCATCAGTGTCTCCTCCCCACCAAAGAAACTTGGTCAAGTGTCCTTCACGTTCTGACCAGTCCGACTACTTTGGGAAGAAGCTCCAGGTGGGCTGAGTAGAAGTATGGTATAAATATGAGCAGCAGTTATCCACCTGTACCCTAAGGTAAATATCTGAGGGGAGAGAATCATTACCCCCCTCTCCAGTGAGTAGTAGAAGTTAAAGTGTGTGTGTGTGTGTGGTGGAGGGAGTGGAGCACTCCAGGCTGCTAGGCAGAAGAAAGGACACATGGAAAAGACTGAGATGAAGAATGTATGGACATCAGGAAATACAAAACCTGTGCGTCTGCAGTCCAGAAGATGATAGTTAGTGTGACAAGGTGGACATGAGCTGAACAACAGGCAGGGCAAGACAATGTGGGGCTTTGAAGCCCATTCTAGAAGCCTATGTCCTACTGACAATGGGAAGCTTTGGGCGGATTTGCCTCAAGTTTCCCCGTCTTATACAAGCAGCGGATCAATTCTAAAATCCATGTATGCTCTCAAAAGCTATTGTAGAGGCAGTAGAGCTAGGATGACCATATGTCCGGGCTTGCCTGGAAATGCTCTGAATTTCTGCCTGTTTTCCTAGCTCAAAAGTGTTCTGGGTTAGATGGTCAATCATATGACCACCTTAGTGTACTTGTAAAATTTGTAGGCTATGCAACCACACTGCTTCAGTTAATATTCTGGCTCTCGCATTTCCTCACAGTGTGACTTTGGGCGACATCTCTGTTCCTTAGTTGCATCATCTCTAAAATGGGTTAATATTAAATCTACATTTAGGTTGTGTAATGATTAATCTATTAATATACATAAGACATATATGAGTACCTGGAATATCATAGGTGCTTAATAAATGTTCCTTATCATTATTATTATTGCTATTGCATCTTTCTCTATTTCCTCTTATTCAAATTGTTTTAGAACAGCACCTAGAAACTCCTTATTGCATTCCACTGAGTTTACATTTTACAATAGTAATGACAGGGTTGGTCAGAGGCCCCAGAGTTACCAATGTGGGAGGATGGCCGTTAAAACAAGCTGTTACCACTTCTGTGTACCCTGTGCACCAGCCCTCCGCTAAGTGGTTCATAGATGGCTTCTCATATCCTCCTCCCAACAACATCTGAGGAGCTTGTGTCGCGGGTCTAATTTGTAAATGAGGAGCCAGCCTCAGGGAGGTTAAGAATTCTTTAAGTGTAACAAATCAGCAGAGTGGAGATTTGATCCATGATCCAAACCACCACACTCCATGCCCCTTGGAAGCCAACCTTAGAGTCAAGTCAGTGCCGAGTTCTTCTCAGGAGCCAGCCATTGCTTGTAATCCATGTGTCTAAGCTTCCCCCCACTCAGATATATATATATTTTCAATCTGTATCATTCCCTGGGACAAAGGAGAGAAAACATTCTTTTAAAAATATATTTTAATATATATTTTTATTGATTTCAGAGAGGAAGGGAGAGGGAGAGGGAGATAGAAACATCAATGATGAGAATCATTGATCAGCTGCCTGAGGTAGGGTGAAATCTTGGTTCTCCCATTTACTTGGTGTGTGTCCTTCAGCAAGTCATTTCACTCTCTTGTCCCAGGTTTCCCTTTCCAGACACCCACAGAGGGACCTGGATGCCTTGTACCTGTGAAACAGTTCCAAGCCACTTAATAGCCACTTTCTCATTGGCACCTCTTAGTAGCCTAGAGATGTTGGGAAGCTTGGGAGCTGCTGGGAATCTAATTCAGTGCTTCCATTTCCATGTCTAAGAGCAGCTGGTACAAAGGATATGAGGTTTACTCCACCAATCTGTATTTGGATTCCACATCTAGTTTTTTTTATAACTCCTTCAAGACTCAGTTCCTTACTGTAGAATCTCCATACAAATATTTCACTCTTGGGAGATGTGAGAGGCAGAATACTGACCTCCCCTCCCCCCACAAAAAAGATGTCTACATCCTATCCTGTGAATATGTTACCTTATAGGGCAAATAGGACTTTGCATGTATGATTGAGTTAAGGATAATGGGATGGGAAGACCACACTGGATTACTGTCTTGGGCTCCATGAAATCACTGGAGTCCTCATGAGAGAGTGTTAGGAGGGTCAGGGTCAGAGAAGGAGAAGTGACAAAGGCAAGCAGAGGTCGGAGTGATGCAGGGGAGGGGCCCAGAGCCAAGGAATGCAGTGGCCTCTAGAAGCGGGAAAAGGCAAGAAAACAAATTCCCCCTGGAGCTCCCGAAGGACCACAGCTCTGCTGATACCCTGACTTCAGGACTTTACCTCCAGAACCATAAGATAATAAATCTGTTGTTTTAAGCCACTAATTTTGTGGTAATTTATTATAGCAGCAAGAGGCAACAAATAGAGGAGATTTATAATAATAATGATACTGATGATAATGATTTATAAGGATAATTACCAGAATGACAATAATAATTAATAATAATACTTAATGTGGTGCATATGTCCGAGGCACTTTTTTATTGAATTTATTGGGGTGGCATTGGTTAA